>NW_026800089.1:0-119374 GCF_032191835.1 Heteronotia binoei
GCTGGCGTGACCTTAGGGTTAGATCATATTTTAGCTCTATTTGATAAACAATCTGGCACCTTGTATGTGTGCTTTAAACACTCAGCCTTGTTTGGGTCTATAAAACTGTTGACCAGTCCCCAGCCAATGTGAGTTATGGCCTCGAAGGTTTCCTTTGAGGCCTGCCTGGCTGACTGCGAGGACCAGGGCCCAGTTCTGAAAGCCGTTTTCGGTCCCAGCAGTTTTTTGCACACTCCCAAAGAACTCTTGGTCACCTCCCGAGGGACAAATTTTATGTCAAATTTGGCTGTCAGGATTAAGGGCCTGCTTGAGGGGTTTTTTTCTTCCCTGGCTTGCATGTGGTTGGGGAACAAAGCCTTCAAAGCACCTCTTTTCTTAACAAAGCATCTCAAATTGCAGAGTAAAATTCCTTAATCCTCTCCATCTTGATTTGAAAAAAAAAAAAAAAGACAACGCACGGAAACAGGGTTTCTTTTTCGCTCAACGTAAACTATCCTGAGCAGCCTTCTCTCTCAGCTGAGTGAGTGTGATCTGGCTCACAGTTTTCTAGCCTCCTGCTCCCCCGTTTTTGCCTTCACTCAGGAAAAATGGCCCCAGAGCAAACTAATTTCTCCAGCAGCTCACAACTTTAACGCCAGTAGCTCACAAAGTAGAATTTTTGCTTAAAAGACTCCACAGCTTAGGAGTATTGATCATAAGTATGGGTGTCTTCAGGGGTGGAATTTTAGCAGGAGCTCCTTTGCATATTAGGCCATTCCCCCCTGATATAGCCAATCCTCCAAGAGTTTACAAAAAAGAGTTTTGTAAGTTCTTGGAGGATTGGTTACATCAGGGCTGTGTGGCCTCATATGCAAAGGAGCTCCTGCTAGAATTCCATCCCTGGGTGTCTTTATTTTCTACTGTTTTCCTTTTCTTTACCTTTTACAATTGTAATTGTTATTTTTGTTTGACCATTCATTCATCATCAGCTTTTCCTCCTTGCGGAAACCATTCTTGTTCCAAAATGAGGTTTTTCAGGAATGTTTTTCATTTTAATCTCTTCCACTGGAAGCAAAATTGAGATCATCATCATAGACCTTGATTGGCATTAATATAAGGATACAATATACTTTAAAACCAGCAGTGACACTATAGAATATAATAAAAATTATATAATATAAAACCAGCAAAAGTTATATGACATAAAATATAATAAAAATATAATATAATAAAAAAAAAACCAGCAAAAGTTAAATGGCATAAACTAGCTGTGGGCTATGCATGAGTAAAAGCCTCTCTGATTCGGATCGCAACCTGTAAAAAGCAAGCAACGTGAGTAGGGACAAAGTTGTGTTTCCCGTGGAGTAAAAAGCGGACCTTGGCATTGTCAGAAAGGCCTTGATGGTCAGAGAGCAGAGCATCTAGGTATTTTGCTCGTGGGCTGCTATAGAAAGAGCAGTCCAGAAGAACATGAGGGACCGTTTCGATGACTCCTTGGCTACAAGGGCATCGTCTAAGATTGAGGGGGATTCTGTGGTATCTTCCGGAGAGGATGGCCGATGGTAGTGCCTTAAATCTAGCCAGCGTGAGTGTTCTTCTTTGGTGAGGATCAGTTAAAAAGAGGAAATAGGGAGCTAAAAGCCCAGGAGTCTGGGATAGACCCAGATAGCTTAGGGAGCAAGTTTTCCGAGCTGCCTCAGTTAGACGTTGCAACTGGATGTCTAGTAATCTGCGTTTGATGGATTGAAATGCCGCAGGAGCAATTTTACCAAAATGGAGATCAGGAGACTCCAAACTACTTCAAGAGAAGCCCAGGGTAAAAAGAAGTGTTGAGCCGGACCCACTGGAGGCAAGAGCACAGCCAGTTGAAATAATTCACCCCTTTGGTGAGCTGCCTGAAGAAGGAAACCCCGAAATGAGGCCAGAAGCGCAATCCGTTTGCAGCCGTACCTGCTTTGGGAAACAGTCACATTCATTTTGGAATTTCTTGGACTTGGAGTGGCTCTTCCAACAAAGAGAGAACATTGTACAATTTTTTTGTTGACGTGGATTTTTGAAATACCACTGAATATTGTTTCGTATAAAAATTGTTCTGGTCCATGCCAGGGGTGGCCAACGGTAGCTCTCCAGATGTTTTTTTTTGCCTACAACTCCCATCAGCCTCAGACAGCGTCTGGAGAGCTACCGTTGGCCTCCCCTGAAATAGATAGTAAAGAGCAGGGGTCATTTTGTAAAAAAAATATGTGGTGAAGCTCATCCAGGAATTTTTGTGCAGCTGCAAAACTATTCAATGGACAAGGAGCTGGAACTCTCAGAAGGAGGGGGCGGAACTCTCAATAAGGTTCAGGAGCTCCCACACAGGAGGACGGTGGCTCAGTGGTAGAGCATCTGCTTGGGAAGCAGAAGGTCCCAGGTTCAATCCCTGGCATCTCCAAAAATGGGTCCAGGCAAATAGGTGTGAAAATCCTTAGCTTGAGACCCTGGAGAGCCGCCGCCAGTCTGAGCTGACTTGGATGGACCAAAGGTCTGATTCAGTATAAGGCAGCTTCATATGTTCACTGAATCTGAGGCTGGTAAAGAGTAAACTAGAACCTTTCATTTCCCAGCGTTAGTCTGAAGAACTTGGTTGAATTACAGCCGATAGTTACGTTCAACAACTTCCATGAGTAAATTGCCCCAGTGAGATCACCCCTAGTATATGCAATAGTAAAAACCCTCATGGAGTGTTCTGTACTCATTTGACTATTGATGCCTGTGAGCTCTCTACCTCGACACAATCCCCAGGTGGGAGCAGAAGATCCCCTGGATTGGAGGTCCTCCCCCACTTCAGGGTCATCAGAAAGCAGGGGGCGGGGGAATGCCTGTTGCACACTCCATTGTTCCCAATAGAATCAGATTCCCATAGGGTATAATGGAGAATTGATCTGCAGGTATCAGGGGCTCTGGTATCTGGGACTGTTTTTTGAGGTAGAGGCACCAAATTTGCAGGACAGCATCCGTTGCCTCTTCTCAAAACACCCTCCAAGTTTCAAAAAGATTGGACCGGGGGTCCAGTTCTATGAGCCCCCAAAGAAGGTGCCCCTATCCTTCATTATTTCCAATGGAGGGAAGGCATTTAAAAGGTGTGCGGTCCCTTGAAATGCGATGGCCAGAACTCCCTTTGGAGTTCAATCATGCTTGTCACAACCTTGCTCCACCCCCAAATTCTTCTGTCTCCACCTTCAAAGTCTCCAGATATTTCTTGAATTTGGATACGGCAACTCTAGCCCACAGCCTGGTTGGAGGGAGCCAAATGGATCAAATTCACCACCAGGGCTTTTTCTGTCGCTAGGACTCCTTTGCATATTAGGCCACGCCTCCCTGATGTAGCCAATCCTCCTGGAGCTTACAGTAGGCCCTGTACGAAGAGCCCTGTAAGCTCTTGGAGGATTGGCTACAGGGGTGGGATTTTAGCAGGAGCTCCTTTGCCTATTAGGCCACAACCCCCTGATGTAGCCAATCCTCCTGGAGCTCACAGTAGGCCCTGTATGAAGAGCCCTCTAAGCTCCAGGAGGATTGGCTACGTCAGGGAGGGGTGGCCTAATATTTAATGAAGTTCCTACTACAAAGAAAAAAGTCCTGGTTGTAACTTTGGCAGAACTTCAGGACTCACCTGGAGGCTTGTAACCTACACAAATTTGGGACTGCACTTGATTGAAAGAAAGAATGCCAGCCAGACGAACAGAGGCACTTGCATAAGGCATTGTCCATTGCACTGTTGTACTTTGTTGTTGTTTGGGCTTTTTTTGTAGCAGGAACTCCTTTGAATATTAGGCCACACCCCTCTGATGTAGCCAGTCCTCCAAGAGCTTATAGTAGATCCTGTACTAAGAGCCCTGTAAGCTCTCGGAGGACTGGCTACATCAGGGGTGTGTGGCCTAATATGCAAAGGAGTTTCTGCTACAAAAAAAAGCCCTGTTCAACACACATGTAAAAAACATGAACTCAGAAAGCCAGCCGAAACATTAGCAGAATCAGGGGTGAGAAGCCCGACTTGTTGCAGAGAATGGGTTGCTCGTGGGGGAGAGATATTATGAAGAGAGTTTGCACCCCTGCTTTGGAAAGAAAACAAACTGGCTATCTGAGCCTGACCGTTGAGTGGGATGAGTGGGAATCAGAGAAACGGTGTTTATGTTTCAGGTCAGGGGCTCGAGAATGTTTATCCTGTCACCTTTCTCTGGTTATCGTCACATTCAAGCAGAAATCTGAATGTGAAAGATGCAGTCAGCTGATATTTTGGTCGCTGTGTTGCTTTATGAGCCATGAGTAAATAAAAGAGCAAGGGGAAGTCTTTGATGCTCAAAAACATCGTATTGTTTTCAATTATTCTGGTTCGGTTACTACAGGAGATGTTCAGGGATGGAATTTGACTCAGGAAGGCTACAAAGCCTTACCCATATGCCACAATCCCAAGAGGAACAAAAAAAAATAAATCTATACAAAGCCTATGACTCTGTCCTCTTGTAACCAGCGTTCCCTCTAAGCTGAGTTAGCGCGAGCTAGCTCACAGATTTTTAGCCTCCAGCTCACACCTTTTTGTCTTCGCTCAGGAAAAATGGCCCCAGGGCGCAATAATTTAGGCAGCAGCTCACAACTTTAATGCCAGGAGCTCACAATTTTAATGCAAGCAGCTCACAAAGTAGAATTTTCGCTCACAAGACTCTGCAGCTTAGAGGAAACATTGCTTGTAACTGGTATGTATAATCTTTAACAGGATGCAAAGGTGGAATTCTAGCAGGAGCTCCTTTGCATATTAGGCCTCATCCCCCTGCTGCAGCCAATCCGCCAAGAACTTACAAAAAAGCTCTTGGTGGATTGTAAGCTCTTGGTGGATTGGCTACAGCAGGGGCGTGTGGTCTAATAATAGGAGAGCCACTTTGGTGTAGTGGTTAAGTGAGCGGACTCTTATCTGGGAGAACCGGGTTTGATTCCCCATTCCTCTACTTGCAGCTGCTGGAATGGCCTGGGGCCAGCCATAGCTCTCTTATCTGGGAGAACCGGGTTTGATTCCCCACTCCTCCACTTGCACTTGCTAGCATGGCCTTGGGTCAGCCATAGCTCTGGCAGAGGTTGTCCTTGAAAGGGCAGCTGCTGTGAGAGCCCTCTCCAGCTCCACCCACCTCTCAGGGTGTCTGTTGTGGGGGAGGAAGGGAAAGGAGATTGTGAGCCGCTCTGAGACTCTCCGGAGTGGAGGGCGGGATATAAATCCAATATCTTCATCTACCTCACAGGGTGTCTGTGTGGGGGAGGGGAAGGTAAAGGAGATTGTGAGCCGCTCTGAGACTCTTCGGAGTGGAGGGCGGGATATAAATCCAATATCTTCATCTACCTCACAGGGTGTCTGTTGTGGGGGGAGGAAGGGAAAGGAGATTGTGAGCCGCTCTGAGACTCTTCGGAGTGGAGGGCGGGATATAAATCCAATATCTTCATCTACCTCACAGGGTGTCTGTTGTGGGGGGAGGAAGGGAAAGGAGATTGTGAGCTGCTCTGAGACTCTTCGGAGTGGAGGGCGGGATATAAATCCAATATCTTCATCTACCTCACAGGGTGTCTGTTGTGGGGGAGGAAGGTAAAGGAGATTGTGAGCCGTTCTGAGACTCTTCAGAGTGGAGGGCGGGATATAAATCCAATATCTTCATCTACCTCACAGGGTGTCTGTTGTGGGGGAGGAAGGTAAAGGAGATTGTGAGCCGCTCTGAGACTCTTCGGAGTGGAGGGCGGGATATAAATCCAATATCTTCATCTACCTCACAGGGTGTCTGTTGTGAGGGCGGAAGGTAAAGGAGATTGTGAGCCGCTCTGAGACTCTTCGGAGTGAAGGGTGGGATATAAATCCAATATCTTCATCTACCTCACAGGGCGTCTGTTGTGGGGGAGGAAGGTAAAGGAGATTGTGAGCCGCTCTGAGACTCTTCGGAGTGGAGGGCGGGATATGAATTCAATATCTTCTTCTTCTAATATGCAAAGGAGCTCCTGCAAGAATTCCACCCCTGACGGTACACAATCTTTCAATTAAAATAAACTCAGATTTCATTTTTTTTTCTCTTGCCTTAAAGCAATGAAAGATTAAATACTGAGAGATAACATAAATCAGAAACATTAAATGAGACCCCCACGAAGAAGAAGAAGAAGAAACACCTCCAGCCAGGGTCTGCTGGAGAGAACTCCCCACTGCACAAAGATCCCGGGGCATGTGCAAATAAGATATGCTACTGAGCTCCTGCGCCATCCCCCGCCCCTGCAAAATGACCCCTGAGTAGAATAAAGGTCAAGTCCAGTGACACTTTGGGGTTGTGGGTTGGAGTCCCACCAGAATTGTGGGTTCGAGTCCCACCAGAGTCGCGTTTTGATGCATTCGTCTGTGATATTAAAAAGAAGACGGGGCACGTCAGGGTGTGGGGGGGGAGGGACGGTGGCTCAGTGGTAGAGCATCTGCTTGGGAAGCAGAAGGTCCCAGGTTCAATCCCCGGCATCTCCAAAAAAGGGTCCAGGCAAATAGGTGTGAAAAACCTCAGCTGGAGACCCTGGAGAGCCGCTGACAGTCTGAGAAGACAAGACTGACCTTGATGGACTGAGGGTCTGATTCAGTATAAGGCAGCTTCATATGTTCATATGTTTTAAGACCGGCCGAGTTTTATCCAAGGTATGAGCTTTCATGCCCACGCGCACTTCTTCAGATACATCGAAACGGAAGGTACCAGTACGAACCTATAGCTAGAGGATGAGCAACAAATTAGCATATTCTTGTTATGTTGTATGCTAATTTGCTGTTAAAAATCTACCTATATGTATGGACTGGTAATTTCCATTTCAATGTATCTGAGGATGTTTTTCAGTCTTAAAGGCAGGAGTGGAATCCTAGCAGAAGCTCCTTTGCATATGAGGCCACACACCCCTGAAGTAGCCAGTCCTCCAAGAGCTTACACCAAAGAGCCTTGTAAGCTCTTGGAGGAATGGCGACAGCAGAGGGTGTGGCCTAATATGCAAAGGAGCTCCTGCTAGGATTCCACCCCTGCTTAAAGGTGCCACTGGACTGAGAGTCCAGACTGGCTTTTTGAGCCAGCACAGGGATGGGATGTCTGGCGGACCAAAAGAGTGTGACCAATCGTGCGTGTCCGCCTCCCGTCCAGCTCCCACCCCCAACTCATCCGAGAGCCGTCCTCATCGTGACGCAAAAAGCGACCACTTCGAATGTATTTCTGTTAATATTCCACAGCTACTTTGTTATTGGTCTGCTTTAGAACGCTAGGGTTACCAGCATCGAGGTGAGGCCTGGAGAATGCCTGAGATTGCGAGTGTACTTCAGAGGTCAGAGGTCAGTTCTCCTGGAGAAAATGGCTGCTTTGGTAGGAGGAAGTCCCTCCCCACAGAAGTCCTTCCTCTCCTCAAGCCCCACCCTTCCCAGGCTCCACCCTCAAATCTCCAGGAGTTTCTTCATTAAAAGATGGCAATCTGTGGTAGAATAATTGAGCAGGAGTGGACAAACTTGCTTAATGTAAGAGCCACATAGAATAATCATCAGATGTTCGAGAGCCACAAGACATGAATGTCAGATGTTTGAGAGCCACAAGACAGGGAGGGAGGGGAGGAAATAGATGGGGGAGGGAGACGTGGGAAGAAAGCAACTTTAACTTTAAATGCATTCTCCAAGCCCCCACAGACAGCCAATGGAGCACGGGGGCCTTTCAGAGTCACACAATGTGTGTGAAAGAGCCACATGTGGCTTCCGAGTCCCAGTTTGGCCACCCCTGGTTAAGAGTATCAGACTAGTATCTGAGACATCCAGGTTCAAATCCCTACTTATTCCACAACAGGGGGTTTTTTTTTGGTTTTTTTAGCAGGAGTGCACAGGAAAGCAGTTCCAGCTGGCTTAGCATTGGGGGTGTGGCCTAATATGCAAATGAGTTCCTGCTCAGCTTTTTCTGCAAAAAGCCCTGTGTGAAGCAATGGTGATGCCAGGGAGTGTGGCCTAATACGCAAATGAGTTCCTGCTGACCTTTTCTACAAAAAAGCCGGCGTGAAGCAACGGTGATGTCAGGGGTGTGGCCTAATATGCAAATGAGTTCCTGCTGGACCTTTTTTGTTCCGCACAAACGTTCAGTAATGCGTGGAGACCACTGAACACAATGCAATCCTTATCCCTTATCTTTTTCGAGAAACAAGGGCTTTTCCGAACGGTGTGGGTCCCCCCCCCCCTTCATCCTTTCCGTTCCTGCGTGATTAGTCATCCAGGAAATGTTTAAATTACCCAATGTATGGTTTAAAAGATTGATAGGCCAAATTATATTAGTTTAATACAATATGCTGGGCTTACGGAAATTAGAAGCCTTTATCGTATATTTTGATTCCTAAATGGGTTTCGTTTCATCCGTAGGCAACAATGGGACTCTCTCCCCCCCACCAAAAAAAACCCCGTGATGTCAGACCCTCTCGGAGTGAGTAACCGAGCAAAAACAAATGGCTTTAGTCCTTGGTTCAAAGAAATAATGGGTGACTAGCATAATTAATTTTATGTTTAATTACTGCCGAATGAAACAATTCGACAATATCCCATCCATCTCGGGGAATGACAGGACAGAAGGTCAGCTCCCGCTAAGTCAATTGTTTTGGAAAGAGAAATTTATGTCTGGCTTCCTTTTATGTGCCCGGCGAAAGGAATTGGATAAAAGCGACCGAGCAAACATTAATTAATTTATATAAATGGGATCTTCGGGCTGCGGTTCAATCGCAAATCCGGCGGGCGAAGAGATGGGGAGTCGTCGTTTGACGATTCCAGTGATGCTCCGCCCTGTAAAGGGGTGAGATACTAGCAGGAGCTCCTTTGCATATTAGGTCACACCCCCGTGATGTAGCCAATCCTCCTGGAGCTTACAAGGCTCTATTTTAGAAGCTCTTGGGGGATTGGCTACATCAGGGATGTGTGTCGTAATATGCAAAGGAGCTCCTGCTAGCATTCCACCCCTGTATATATTGATTCCTGGAGAGCCAGTTTGGTGTAGTGGTTAAGTGTGTGGACTCTTATCTGGGAGAACCAGGTTTGATTCCCCACTCCTCCACTTGCACCTGCTAGCATGGCCTTGGGTCAGCCATAGCTCTGGCAGAGGTTGTCCTTGAAAGGGCAGCTGCTGTGAGGGCCCTCTCAGCCCCACCTACCTCACAGGGTGTCTGTTGTGGAGGAGGAAGGTAAAGGAGACTGTGAGCCTTTCTGAGACTCTTTGGAGTGGATGGCGGGATATAAATCTAATATCTTCTTCTTCTTCTTGATTCCAGCGATTGAAACTCTGCTCAGAATGGTTTGGTTGTAGCCCTGAGGACAAGTCTACAATTTTAATATTTGTGGAGTAAAGTATTTCTTGTGTGGGTGGAATGGTATACCATAAGCGGATCTCAAAATCCCACGTGGGAAAGGGTGGAATATAAATTAACCAAATAAAATTAACCATCTAAAAGGCAAGGACGGCTTAATGGGAGACCACCAAGGAAGGCTCTGCAGAGGAAGGTCATGACAAATCACCTCCTGTGCTTATTAGGCCACACACCCCTGATGTAGCCAATCCTCCTGGAGCTTACAGTAGGCCCTGTACGAAGAGCCTTGTAAGCTCCAGTAGGATTGGCTACATCAGGGTGTGTGTGGCCTAATCAAGGGTGGAATTCTAGCAGAAGCTCCTTTGCATATTAGGCCACACACTCCTGATGTAGCCAATCCTCCTGGAGCTTACGGTAGGCCCTGTATGAAGAGCCCTGCAAGCTCTTGGAGGATTGGCTACATCAGGGAGTTGTGGCCAAATATGCAAAGGAGTTTCTGCTACTAAAAAAAGCCCCGGTTCCATTTATTTCGGCAATCACGTGAGCTGGATGCAGCCCACAAAACACTCCCGGATTTCAAATATTAATCGAGCAACTGGATCGAAAAGTTCCTGATGAGACAGAGCAGGTGCTGTACACATGGTTCTTTCAACTTCATTCTGTGTTTGACAAGTGCTGAAACGCCCTATCGAGTAAGCACCCCCCCCCCGCCGCCCCTGTTTCTTTATTTTTTTTATTATTGTGCCGTACTCTCTGAACAATATTGACAAAGAAAAACAGACTGAAAAAAACGACTGTTTAAACAAACGCATCCCAAAGAGGGTTTTTCCCCCCTCTCCTGCTGCGTTAACGGTTTGCCCTCTTTTAACGTGAGGAAACATTTGCGGGCGGAATTATAAAGCTGTATCAGCCAAGGTTTGCATTACACACACCGGCACTAACTTGGCTATATTAAGCAGAGCGACAATATTGTCCGGATACCAGTTTTCTGGGAGGGTCGGTGGTATGGTGTATGGCCCAATCTTACCAGATCTCAGAAGTTAAGCACGGTTGGTATTTGGAAGGGGGACTACCAAAGAAGACTCTGCAGAGGAAGGAAATGGTGAACCTCCTCCGCTTCTCACTGGCCTTGAAAGCCGCTTGCTGGGGTTGCAATTAAGTTGGAACTTAGATGGAAGGCCACCAAGGAAGACTCTGAAGAGGAAGGCAATGGCCAACCTCCTCTACTTCTCACTGGCCTTGAAAGCCGCTTGCTGGGGTTGCAATTCAGTTGGAACTTAGATGGAAGGCCACCAAGGAGACTCTGAAGAGGAAGGCAATGGCCAACCACCTCTGCTTCTCACTGGCCTTGAAAGCCAGTTGCTGGGGTCACCATAAGTTGGCACTTGGATGGAAGGCCACCAAGGAAGACTCTGCAGAGGAAGGCAATGGCCAGCCACCTCTGCTTCTCACTGGCCTTGAAAGCCGCTTGCTGGGGTCACCATAAGTTGGCACTTGGATGGAAGACCACCAAGAAAGGCTCTGCAGAGGAAGGCAATGGCCAACCACCTCTGCTTCTCACTGGCCTTGAAAGCCACTTGCTGGGGTCACCATAAGTTGGCACTTGGATGGAAGACCACCAAGAAAGGCTCTGCAGAGGAAGGCAATGGCCAGCCACCTCTGCTTCTCACTGGCCTTGAAAGCCACTTGCTGGGGTCACCATAAGTTGGCACTTGGATGGAAGACCACCAAGAAAGGCTCTGCAGAGGAAGGCAATGGCCAGCCACCTCTGCTTCTCACTGGCCTTGAAAGCCACTTGCTGGGGTCACCATAAGTTGGCACTTGGATGGAAGACCACCAAGAAAGGCTCTGCAGAGGAAGGCAATGGCCAGCCACCTCTGCTTCTCACTGGCCTTGAAAGCCCCTTGCTGGGGTTGCAATTCAGTTGGAACTTAGATGGAAGACCACCAAGGAAGACTCTGCAGAGGAAGGCCATGACAAATCACCTCCTGTGCTTATTAGGCCACACCCCCCTGATGTAGCCAATCCTCTTGGAGCTTACAGTAGGCCCTGTACGAAGAGCCTTGTAAGCTCCAGTAGGATTGGCTACATCAGGGTGTGTGTGGCCTAATCAAGGGTGGAATTCTAGCAGAAGCTCCTTTGCATATTAGGCCACACACTCCTGATGTAGCCAATCCTCCTGGAGCTTACGGTAGGCCCTGTATGAAGAGCCCTGCAAGCTCTTGGAGGATTGGCTACATCAGGGAGTTGTGGCCAAATATGCAAAGGAGTTTCTGCTACTAAAAAAAGCCCCGGTTCCCTTTATTTCGGCAATCACGTGAGCTGGATGCAGCCCACAAAACACTCCCGGATTTCAAATATTAATCGAGCAACTGGATCGAAAAGTTCCTGATGAGACAGAGCAGGTGCTGTACAGATGGTTCTTTCCACTTCATTCTGTGTTTGACAAGTGCTGAAACGCCCTATCGAGTAAGCAACCCCCCCCCCCTGCCCCTGTTTCTTTATTTTTTTTTATTATTGTGCCGTACTTTCTGAACAATATTGACAAAGAAAAACAGACTGAAAAAAACGACTGTTTAAACAAACGCATCCCAAAGAGGGTTTTTCCCCCCTCTTCTGTTGCGTTAACAGTTTGCCCTCTTTTAACGTGAGGAAACGTTTGCTGGTGGAATTATAAAGCTGAATCAGCCAAGGTTTGCATTACACACACCGGCACTAACTTGGCTATATTAAGCAGAGCGACAATATTGTCCGGATACCAGTTTTCTGGGAGGGTCGGTGGTATGGTGTATGGCCCAACCTTACCAGAAGTTAAGCACGGTTGGTATTTGGAAGGGGGACTACCAAAGAAGACTCTGCAGAGGAAGGAAATGGTGGACCTCCTCCGCTTCTCACGTACCTTGAAAGCCCCTTGCTGGGGTTGCAATTCAGTTGGAACTTAGATGGAAGGCCACCAAGGAAGACTCTGAAGAGGAAGGCAATGGCAAACCTCCTCTGCATCTCACTTACCTTGAAAGCCACTTCCTGGGGTAGCAATTCAGTTGGAACTTAGATGGAAGGCCACCAAGGAAGACTCTGCAGAGGAAGGCAATGGCCAACCTCCTCTGCATCTCACTTACCTTGAAAGCCACTTCCTGGGGTTGCAATTCAGTTGGAACTTAGATGGAAGGCCAACAAGGAAGACTCTGAAGAGGAAGGCAATGGCCAACCTCCTCTGCATCTCACTTACCTTGAAAGCCACTTCCTGGGGTTGCAACTCAGTTGGAACTTAGATGGAAGGCCACCAAGGAAGACTCTGAAGAGGAAGGCAATGGCCAACCTCCTCTGCATCTCACTTACCTTGAAAGCCACTTCCTGGGGTTGCAATTCAGTTGGAACTTAGATGGAAGGCCACCAAGGAAGACTCTGAAGAGGAAGGCAATGGCCAACCACCTCTGCTTCTCACGGGCCTTGAAAGCCACTTGCTGGGGTCACCATAAGTTGGCACTTGGATGGAAGACCACCAAGAAAGGCTCTGCAGAGGAAGGCAATGGGCAGCCACCTCTGCTTCTCACTGGCCTTGAAAGCCGCTTGCTGGGGTTGCAATTCAGTTGGAACTTAGATGGAAGGCCACCAAGGAAGACTCTGAAGAGGAAGGCAATGGAAAACCTCCTCTGCATCTCACTTACCTTGAAAGCCACTTCCTGGGGTTGCAATTCAGTTGGAACTTAGATGGAAGGCCACCAAGGAAGACTCTGCAGAGGAAGGTAATGGCCAACCTCCTCTGCATCTCACTTACCTTGAAAGCCACTTCCTGGGGTTGCAATTCAGTTGGAACTTAGATGGAAGGCCACCAAGGAAGACTCTGAAGAGGAAGGCAATGGCCAACCTCCTCTGCATCTCACTTACCTTGAAAGCCACTTCCTGGGGTTGCAATTCAGTTGGAACTTAGATGGAAGGCCACCAAGGAAGACTCTGAAGAGGAAGGCAATGGCAAACCTCCTCTGCATCTCACTTACCTTGAAAGCCACTTCCTGGGGTTGCAATTCAGTTGGAACTTAGATGGAAGGCCACCAAGGAAGACTCTGAAGAGGAAGGCAATGGCCAACCTCCTCTGCATCTCACTTACCTTGAAAGCCACTTCCTGGGGTTGGAATTCAGTTGGAACTTAGATGGAAGGCCACCAAGGAAGACTCTGAAGAGGAAGGCAATGGCCAACCTCCTCTGCATCTCACTTACCTTGAAAGCCACTTCCTGGGGTTGCAATTCAGTTGGAACTTAGATGGAAGGCCACCAAGGAAGACTCTGAAGAGGAAGGCAATGGCCAACCACCTCTGCTTCTCACTGGCTTTGAAAGCCACTTGCTGGGGTCACCATAAGTTGGCACTTGGATGGAAGACCACCAAGAAAGGCTCTGCAGAGGAAGGCAATGGCCAGCCACCTCTGCTTCTCACTGGCCTTGAAAGCCGCTTGCTGGGGTTGCAATTCAGTTGGAACTTAGATGGAAGGCCACCAAAGAAGACTCTGAAGAGGAAGGCAATGGCCAACCACCTCTGCTTCTCACTGGCCTTGAAAGACGCTTGCTGGGGTCACCATAAGTTGGCACTTGGATGGAAGACCACCAAGAAAGGCTCTGCAGAGGAAGGCAATGGCCAGCCACCTCTGCTTCTCACTGGCCTTGAAAGCCGCTTGCTGGGGTTGCAATTCAGTTGGAACTTAGATGGAAGGCCACCAAGGAAGACTCTGAAGAGGAAGGCAATGGCCAACCACCTCTGCTTCTCACTGGCCTTGAAAGCCCCTTGCTGGGGTTGCAATTCAGTTGGAACTTAGATGGAAGACCACCAAGGAAGACTCTGAAGAGGAAGGCAATGGCCAACCACCTCTGCTTCTCACTGGCCTTGAAAGCCGCTTGCTGGGGTCACCATAAGTTGGCACTTGGATGGAAGACCACCAAGAAAGGCTCTGCAGAGGAAGGCAATGGCCAGCCACCTCTTCTTCTCACTGGCCTTGAAAGCCACTTGCTGGGGTCACCATAAGTTGGCACTTGGATGGAAGACCACCAAGGAAGGCTCTGCAGAGGAAGGCAATGGCCAGCCACCTCTGCTTCTCACTGGCCTTGAAAGCCGCTTGCTGGGGTTGCAATTCAGTTGGAACTTAGATGGAAGGCCACCAAGGAAGACTCTGAAGAGGAAGGCAATGGCCAACCACCTCTGCTTCTCACTGGCCTTGAAAGCCCCTTGCTGGGGTTGCAATTCAGTTGGAACTTAGATGGAAGACCACCAAGGAAGACTCTGCAGAGGAAGGCAATGGCCAACCTCCTCTGCTTCTCACTTACCTTGAAAGCCACTTGCTGGGGTCACCATAAGTTGGCACTTGGATGGAAGACCACCAAGGAAGGCTCTGCAGAGGAAGGCAATGGCCAGCCACCTCTGCTTCTCACTGGCCTTGAAAGCCACTTGCTGGGGTCACCATAAGTTGGCACTTGGATGGAAGACCACCAAGAAAGGCTCTGCAGAGGAAGGCAATGGCCAGCCACCTCTGCTTCTCACTGGCCTTGAAAGCCGCTTGCTGGGGTTGCAATTCAGTTGGAACTTAGATGGAAGACCACCAAGGAAGACTCTGAAGAGGAAGGCAATGGCCAACCACCTCTGCTTCTCACTGGCCTTGAAAGCCCCTTGCTGGGGTTGCAATTCAGTTGGAACTTAGATGGAAGACCACCAAGGAAGACTCTGCAGAGGAAGGCAATGGCCAACCTCCTCTGCTTCTCACTTACCTTGAAAGCCACTTGCTGGGGTCACCATAAGTTGGCACTTGGATGGAAGACCACCAAGGAAGGCTCTGCAGAGGAAGGCAATGCCCAGCCACCTATGCTTCTCACTGGCCTTGAAAGCCACTTGCTGGGGTCACCATAAGTTGGCACTTGGATGGAAGACCACCAAGAAAGGCTCTGCAGAGGAAGGCAATGGCCAGCCACCTCTGCTTCTCACTGGCCTTGAAAGCCACTTGCTGGGGTCACCATAAGTTGGCACTTGGATGGAAGACCACCAAGAAACGCTCTGCAGAGGAAGGCAATGGCCAGCCACCTCTGCTTCTCACTGGCCTTGAAAGCCGCTTGCTGGGGTTGCAATTCAGTTGGAACTTAGATGGAAGGCCACCAAGGAAGACTCTGAAGAGGAAGGCAATGGCCAACCACCTCTGCTTCTCACTGGCCTTGAAAGCCCCTTGCTGGGGTTGCAATTCAGTTGGAACTTAGATGGAAGACCACCAAGGAAGACTCTGAAGAGGAAGGCAATGGCCAACCACCTCTGCTTCTCACTGGCCTTGAAAGCCACTTGCTGGGGTCACCATAAGTTGGCACTTGGATGGAAGACCACCAAGAAAGGCTCTGCAGAGGAAGGCAATGGCCAGCCACCTCTGCTTCTCACTGGCCTTGAAAGCCCCTTGCTGGGGTTGCAATTCAGTTGGAACTTAGATGGAAGACCACCAAGGAAGACTCTGAAGAGGAAGGCAATGGCCAACCACCTCTGCTTCTCACTGGCCTTGAAAGCCACTTGCTGGGGTCACCATAAGTTGGCACTTGGATGGAAGACCACCAAGAAAGGCTCTGCAGAGGAAGGCAATGGCCAGCCACCTCTGCTTCTCACTGGCCTTGAAAGCCGCTTGCTGGGGTTGCAATTCAGTTGGAACTTAGATGGAAGGCCACCAAGGAAGACTCTGAAGAGGAAGGCAATGGCAAACCACCTCTGCTTCTCACTTACCTTGAAAGCCCCTTGCTGAGGTGGCAATTCAGTTGGAACTTAGATGGAAGGCCACCAAGGAAGACTCTGAAGAGGAAGGCAATGGCAAACCACCTCTGCTTCTCACTTACCTTGAAAGCCCCTTGCTGAGGTGGCAATTCAGTTGGAACTTAGATGGAAGGCCACCAAGGAAGACTCTGAAGAGGAAGGCAATGGCCAACCTCCTCTGCATCTCACTTACCTTGAAAGCCACTTCCTGGGGTTGCAATTCAGTTGGAACTTAGATGGAAGGCCACCAAGGAAGACTCTGAAGAGGAAGGCAATGGCAAACCTCTGCTTCTCACTTACCTTGAAAGCCCCTTGCTGGGGTTGCAATTCAGTCGGAACTGAGATAGAAGGCCACCAAGGAAGACTCTGCAGAGGAAGGCAATGGCCAACCTCCTCTGCTTCTCACTTACCTTGAAAGCCACTTGCTGGGGTCACCATAAGTTGGCACTTGGATGGAAGACCACCAAGGAAGGCTCTGCAGAGGAAGGCAATGGCCAACCACCTCTGCTTCTCACTGGCCTTTAAAGCCGCTTGCTGGGGTTGCCATTAAGGTGGCACTTAGATGGAAGACCACCAAGGAAGACTCTGCAGAGGAAGGAAATGACGAACCACCTCTGCTTCTCACTTACCTTGAAAGCCACATGCTGGGGTTGCAGTTAAGTTGGTAATTAGATGGAAGACCACCAAGGAAGGCTCTGCAGAAGAAGGAAATAACAAGGCACCTCTTCTGAGAGAGTGTGACTGGCCCAGGGTAACCCAGCAAGCGTCCATGGTGTTTTGCGGATTCAAACTTGGTTCTCCAAGATCTTGGTCTGATCATCTAACCACAAGACCCCCATGGCTTTCTACACGCAGGAAGCTGCCTTGCACTGACCACCAAGTCCATCAAAAGTCCATCAAGGTCTGTGTTGTCTACTCGGCTGCTCTCCAGGGTCTCAGCCTGAGGTCTTTCCATCACCTCCTACCTGATCTGGGATTGAATTTGGGGCTTTCTGCATACAAAACAGTGGATCTTCCACTGAGTCACAATGCATATGTATGCATATACATATGCACAGTGTTCGCACATGAACCTGTTGGGTGTAGTGGTTAAGAGCAGTGGACTCTGGTCTGGAGAACTTGGGTTGATTCCCCACTCCTCCACATGCAGCCGGTTGGGTGACCTTGGGCCAGTCACAGTTCTCTCACAGCTGTTCTCTCAAGAGCAGTTCTCTCCGAGCTCTCTCAGCCCCGCCTACCTTACCGGGTATCTATAGTGGCAAGAAGCGAATGAGATTGTTCACCTATTCTCACCAGGTGCCTGTTGTGGGAGGAGCCAGTGTAGTGTCATGGTTAAGAGCAGAGGACCCTAATCTGGAGAACTGGGGTTGATTCCCCATCCCTTCACATGCAACTGTTGGGTGACCTTGGGTAAACCACAGTTTTCTCAGAGCTGTTCTCTCAAGAACAGTTGAGTCAGAACTCTCTCAACCCCCACTTACCTCATAGGGGGTCTGTTGTCGGGAGAGGAAGAGAAAGGAGATTGTAAACTGCTCTGAGACTTTTGAGTGAAGGATGGGGTTATAAATCCAAACTGCTCCTCCTCTTTTCTTCTCTTTCTCCTTCTCCTCCTTCTTGTCCTTCTTCTCCTTCTCCTCCTTCTCCTCCTTCTTCTCCACCTTCTTGTCCTTCTTCTCCTTCTCCTCCTTCTTCTCCTCCTTCTTGTCCTTCTTCTCCTTCTCCTCCTTCTTCTCCACCTTCTTGTCCTTCTTCTCCTTCTCCTCCTTCTCCTTCTTCCCAACTAACTCCATGTGTCCTTTTTCTTTCACTCTCAACTAGTCACAGCAACAGTTATGTTCCCATGTGTGCCTTTCACAGACTTCAGTAACACATTTCAGGGGAAAACGATAGGTCAGCAAGCCTTATTTTAAGTTTATGAACTGACGGGCCACTTCCAATGACAAAAAGAGTATGTAACCGAGTCCTGTTTAAAAGCCAATGACTGTCGGGTCACATGTTCGGCATGTCACGAGAAACACACTTCATTAAGGACTGAATTACTCGACTTGTAACATGAGCTAAATTAAAGCCGATGTCAGGCCGCATAAATCACACGTTTAAAAGTATCCCTGAGTGCATTGAAACCCTCACGGTCCCCTTCCACCCTATGAGCAACGCCCCCCCCCCCTCTGATATTTGGGCTTTGTTTCTCCGGTGCTGCAAAGAGGACAGATATAACGACCCCCCCCCCGGTGTGCTCTGCCCCCGCTTCATTAGGACTCGTAATGTCGTTGTCAAAAACAATTGAAATTTGAACAGCTTTAAGGCTGCTTCCACCAGCCATAAAGTTAGGTATCGCTTAGTAGCCTAGAACATAAGAGAAGCCATGTTGGATCAGGCCAATGGCACAACCAGTCCAACACTCTGTGTCACATAAGAACATAAGGGAAGCCATGTTGGATCAGGCCAATGGCCCATCCAGTCCAACACTCTGTGTCACATAAGAGAAGCCATGTTGGATCAGGCCAATAGCCCATCCAGTCCAACACTCTGTCACATAAGAACATAAGAGAAGCCATGTCGGATCAGGCCAATGGCACAACCAGTCCAACACTCTGTGTCACACAGTGGCCCAAAATCCAGGTGCCATCAGGAGGTCCACCAGCAGGGCCAGAACTCCAGAAGCCCTCCCACTCTTGCCCCCCCCCCAAGCACCAAGAAGACAGAGCATCACTGCCCCAGACATAAGAGAAGCCATGTTGGATCTGGCCAATGGCTCAACCAGTCCAATACTCTGTGTCATACAGTGCCCACGAAAACCAGGTGCCATCAGGAGGTCCATCAATGGGGCCAGGACACTAGAATCCCTGCTACGGTTACCCCCCCCCCCCCCCAAGCACCAAGCTTACTGAGCATCACTGCCCCAGACAGAGAATTCCAACAATACGCATAAGGACATAAGAGAAGCCATGTTGGATCAGGCCAATGGCACAACCAGTCCAACACTCTCTGTGTTACACAGTGGCCAAAAAACCCCAGGTGCCATCAGGAGGTCCATCAGTGGGGCCAGGACACTAGAATCCTTCCCACTGTGCCCCCCAAGCACCAAGAATACAGAGCATCACTGCCCCAGACAGAGAGTTCCAATAATGCCCTGTGGCTAAGAGCCACTGATGGACCTCTGCTCCAGATGTTTATAGGAGGCTGAAGTTGGTTCCTTATTCGCAGATCCATATTCATTCCTTATTCATTCCGTATTTGCGAATTCAACCAAAAACACTGACAGGAGTTTGAAAGCTCTGAACCCCAAAATAAGGTCTGGACCCCCATATATCATACACTCCCACATTCAGGGGACTCTGCCCTTCAAGAAGACATGTGCTGCTTCATGGTCCAATGAGCAGTTCTCATGCCAGCTGTTCCAGAGCAAGGGCAAGCAATCAAAGTAGTTCCTTATTCAAATCTCATTTGAAGTACAGACTTCTAGGTGGCACCCCAATTGGAAACTTGTGGCTCCGGAACCAGTGTTTGGACCGGGCAGCACTGCATGTCTTGTTGAAAGGGACAGAAGAAGAAGATAGAAGATATTGGATTTATATCCCACCCTCTGCTCCGAAGAGTCTCAGAGCGGCTCACAATCTCCTTTACCTTCCTCCCCCACAACAGACACCCTGTGAGGTAGATGAAGATATTGGATTTATATCCCGCCCTCCACTCCGAAGAGTCTCAGAGCGGCTCACAATCTCCTTTATCTTCCTCCCCCACAACAGACACCCTGTGAGGTAGATGAAGATATTGGATTCATATCCCGCCCTCCACTCTAAAGAGTCTCAGAGCGGCTCACAATCTCCTTTCCCTTCCCCCCCCTCCAACAGACACCCTGTGAGGTAGATGAAGATATTGGATTTATATCCCGCCCTCCACTCTGAAGAGTCTCAGAGCGGCTCACAATCTCCTTTACCTTCCTCCCCCACAACAGACACCCTGTGAGGTAGAAGAAGATATTGGATTTATATCCCGCCCTCCACTCCGAAGAGTCTCAGAGCGGCTCACAATCTCCTTTATCTTCCTCCCCCACAACAGACACCCTGTGAGGTAGATGAAGATATTGGATTCATATCCCGCCCTCCACTCTGAAGAGTCTCAGAGCGGCTCACAATCTCCTTTACCTTCCTCCCCCACAACAGACACCCTGTGAGGTAGAAGAAGATATTGGATTTATATCCCGCCCTCCACTCCAAAGAGTCTCAGAGCGGCTCACAATCTCCTTTATCTTCCTCCCCCACAACAGACACCCTGTGAGGTAGATGAAGATATTGGATTTATATCCCGCCCTCCACTCCGAAGAGTCTCAGAGCGGCTCACAATCTCCTTTATCTTCCTCCCCCACAACAGACACCCTGTGAGGTAGAAGAAGATATTGGATTTATATCCCGCCCTCCACTCCAAAGAGTCTCAGAGGGGCTCACAATCTCCTTTCCCTTCCTCCCCCACAACAGACACCCTGTGAGGTGGGTGGGGCTGGAGAGGGCTCTCACAGCAGCTGCCCTTTCAAGAACAAGCTCTGCCAGAGCTATGGCTGACCCAAGGCCATGTGGAAGGACTGATTATCGTCTACGTGGGACTGTTTATCATGAACTTTTAAAGGCGATGTCCTTCCTTTGTTTTCACTTTAGGTGTTCTGTATATCAGGGTAGGTTTATAGAAGAAGAAGAACTGCAGATTTATGCCCCGCCCTTCTCCCTGAATCAGAGACTCAGAGCAGCTTACAATCTCCTATATCTCCTCCCCCCACAACAGACACCCTGTGAGGTGGGTGGGGCTGAGAGAGCTGTCCCAGAAGCTGCCCTTTCAAGGACAACCTCTGCCAGAGCTATGGCTGACCCAAGGCCCTTCCAGGAGCTGCAAGTGGAGGAGGGGGGAATCAAACCCAGTTC
Organism: Heteronotia binoei; assembly: GCF_032191835.1. Lineage (NCBI taxonomy): Eukaryota > Metazoa > Chordata > Lepidosauria > Squamata > Gekkonidae > Heteronotia > Heteronotia binoei. Next base: position 21,005 of record NW_026800089.1, read on the forward strand.
TCCCAGATAAGAGTCCGCGCACTTAACCACGACACCAAACTGGCTCAAAGAGGGCTTTGTCTGAGAGTGTTTTGAATATTATAGAAGTTTGTATCGTATATTTGCATAGTTGTCTTATTGCATCTTTGGAGGCTGGTTATCACAGCACCTTTAGGGCCTTCTCCTGTCACTCTCTGCCGTGATCCTTCGTTTGCCGCACAACCTCGAGATGGAGGCTGGCGATCTCCTGGGGTTGCAACTGACCTCCAGACGACAAAGATCAATTCACCCGGAGAAAAAGGGCTGCTTTGGAAGGCGGACTTTGTGCAGAGCCGGATTAACAATTAGGCCAAATAGGCCCCAAGCCAGCTTTCCCCCAGTTCCGCCCTCCCCCTGCTTGCAGCACTCCCAATCTGCACGCGCAGCCAGCAACTGAGTCACTCTCTGCCCGAGTTGCCTGGTGCGGCTGCTGCTGGCGTTGTCACCAAGTTTGCCTCTCTCCTGCAACTTTGTCAAAGGGGCTTTTGAGAAGGGGCCTGCAGGCTGCAGTGGGGGCCATTGGGCAGGCGCTCAGACTCTGAGATGATTTGCTAGGGGGCCTCCAAGATTTTGACTGCCTAGGGGCTTTGATCTGGCACTGACTTTGTGGCATCGTCTCCCTGGGATCCCCAGGTCCCACCTGGAGGCTGGCACCCCTTTGTTGTTGTTGTTCAGTCGCACCATCGAGTCCAACCCTTTGCAACCCCATGGACCAAGTCACGCCAGGCCTTCCTGTCTTCCACCATCCTCCGAAGTCTGCTTAAATTCGTGTTGGTTACATCAGTAACGCTGTCCAGCCATCTCATCTTTGGCCGTCCCCTTCTTTTGCCTTCTGCCTTTCCCAGCCTCAGGATCTTCTCCAGTGAGTGCTCCCTTCTCATTGGGTAGCCAAAGTATTCGAGCTTCAGCTTCAGCATCTGACCTTCCAGGGAGCAGTCTGGGTTGATTTCCCTTAGAACTGACTGATTGGATCTTCTTGCAAACCAAGGGACTCTCAAGAGTCTTCTCCAGTGAGTGCTCCCTTCTCATTTGGTGGCCAAAGTATTTGAGCTTCAGCTTCAGCATCTGACCTTCCAGGGAACAGTCTGGATTGATTTCCTTGAGGAGTGACTGACTGGATCTTCTTGCAGTCCAAGGGACTCTCAAGAGTCTTCTCCAGCACCACAGCTAAAAAGCATCTATTCTTCTGCGCTCGGCCTTCCTTATGGTCCAGCTCTCACAGCCATACATTACTACTGGGAATACCATCGCTTTGACTATACAGGCTTTTGTTGGCAGGGTGATATCTCTACTTTTTATTATCCTGCCAAGGTTTGCCATAGCTGTCCTCCCAAGGAGCAAACATCTTTTAATTTCACCCCTTTTAATGGCACCCCTCCCCAAAATCTTGGTGAACGTTGATTTTGGATTTAAATCTATGTTAAGATGGCAGGGGCTGTAGCTGACCCTCTCAGAAGCTCCGTGGATTTTAATTAATTACCTTTTATCAGCTTCTCACTACCGCTCAGTTCTCCGAATATTTGGGACGTATTTCCAGCCGGTAACCTCCCAGGAATATTTACAGTCAGGAATGAGAAGGCTCTCCAGAGTTCAGTTGACTTAACGGAGTACCTTTGCACAAATATGTGTTCTTTTTCTTTAAAAGTACTCTTTTGTGAATCGCACACACACAAAGCAGGCCACTCGGTGAAATGAGAGTAGGCTTGCCAAGTCCAATTCAAGAAATATCTGGGGACTTTGGGGGTGGAGCCAGGAGACTTTGGGGGTGGAGCCAGGAGACATTGGGGCGGAGCCAGGAGCAAGGCTGTGACAAACATAATTGAACTCCAATGGAAGTTCTGGCCATCATATTTAAAGGGACTGCACACTTTTTAAAATGCCTTCCTTCCATAGAAAATAATGAAGGATAGGGGCACCATCTTTTGGGGCTCATAGAATTGGACCCCCTCGTCCAATCCTTTTGAAAGTTGGCAGGTATTTTGGGGAGAGGCGCTAGATGCTATACTGAAAATTTGGCACCTCTACCTCAAAAAACAGTTCCCCCAGAGCCCCCGATACCCGCGGATCAATTCCCCATCATTCCCTATGGGAATCGTTCATGGAGGTACATAATGGCTGTGGGGCGGGGCTTCCCCCGCCAGCCAGCTGGCTGGGGGAGGGGGGAAGCCCATAAAACCGGGGGATCCACCGCTGGGACCTGGGGAATGGGAAGCCTAAAGGAGAGTGATTTTAAAAGAAACCTAATGTTGGGTTTGGGACCCTCAAACCAACCATTGGTTTTATTTCCATTGTCCGTGCCGCAGCGCCGAACTCCTTCGCCGTGCGATCCTAAAACGTATTATCTCAGAAATCAGTCCTGTTCATTCAGTTCCCAGGGCTTTTTTTTTTGTAGCAGGACCTCCTTTGCATATTAGGCCACGCCCCCTGATGCAGCCAATCCTCCCAGAGTTTACAGTAGGCCCTGTAAAAGAGCCCTGTAAGCTCTTGAAAGATTGGCTACTTTAGAGGGGTGTGGCCTAATATGCAACGCACTTCCTGCAGCAAAAAATCAACCACCTTGAATATATGTCTTTGTATATGTGTTTATGTGGCTACTTCTCACCCACCTGGGTTGCGGAACAAGAAATATGGAGTTCTTCCCAGTTGGAGAAGTCTGTTATAATAAGGAGAAAGACGACCCTTCCTTAAGATCAGCCATAGGTCATGATGCAAAAGATGTTCCTCCTATCCTTTGTTCTTCCATAAAACAATCCAAACATTCAATAATTGGTCATTCGGGGGCCCGTTATGATGAGCTCGTTGTCTATGTCAACTGTTCCTCTATTGTTTTTGCCAGGGCTTTCTTTGTAGCGGGGACTCCTTTGCATATTAGGCCACACACCCCTGATGAAACCAATCCTCCTGGAGCTTCCAGTAGGCCCTGTAAGAAGAACCCTGTAAGCTCTTGGAGGATTGGCTGCTTCAGGGCTGTGTGGCCTAATCAGGGGTGGAATTTTAGCAGGAGCTCCTTTGCATATTAGGCCACACACCCCTGATGAAACCAATCCTCCTGGAGCTTCCAGTAGGCCCTGTAAGAAGAGCCCTGTAAGCTCTTGGAGGATTGGCTGCTTCAGGGCTGTGTGGCCTAATCAGGGGTGGAATTCTAGCAGGAGCTCCTTTGCATATTACCCCCTGATGTAGCCAATCCTCCTGAAGCTTCCAGTAGGCCCTGTACGAAGAGCCCTGCAAACTCTTGAAGGATTGGCTACATAAGAGGGGTGTGGCCTAATAGGCTAAGGAGTTCCTGCAACAAAAGTAAAAAGCCCTGCATATACCTCCCAGCATATCTGTACCAGAACATCAGCCTTAATTGAGAGATCCTCTTAACTAATGAATAAGAGTGTTGAGCACTGCTGGTTTATCTTCTCTCCCACCCCCCAAAGGAATTGAAAAAAAATAAATAACAAGGAATGCTTATTTTTAGCGGGATCTGTCCTGTGCTTTATCTTTAAAAGGGTGCTGCAAAGTCAAGTGAGGAAGAAGGGTTCTTTTTCCTCTCTGGTCTGTCTCCAGGAGGCCAGATCTGGTCAACATCATTAAGATGGGAGGGGGGTGTGGGTGGGAGGAAGAGGTTGATATGCAGGAAGAGAGGAAACCTGGTAAACCCAAGCAGGGAGAATAGGAGTGAAAAGACCAAAACAGTTCAGCACAACAATGCTGTTTAATCTTTGTTTCTAGGGTCACCAGTTCCGGCTTGGAAAACCCCTGGAGATGCAAGGACTGCGCGTGGGTAGGAATTTCAGTTTCTCCCAGACGTTATGATACACCGAGGGTGGCCAAACTGTGGCTCTTTCACACATATTGTGTCACTCTCAAAGCCCCCACTGCCCTGTCGGCCAGCATGGAGAAGGTATTTGTCTCTTTAAATCACTCCTCCAAGCCAGCCAGTGGCTTGGAAAATGCATTTAAAGTTAAAGTTGCTTTCCTTCCACCTGTCTCTCCCCATCTATTTTCCCTCCCTCCCTCCCTCCCTCCCTCCCTCCCTCCCTCCCTCCCTTCCTTCCTTCCTTCCTTCCTTCCTTCCTTCCTTCCTTCCTTCCTTCCTTCCTTCCTTCCTTCCTTCCTTCCTTCCTCCCTCCCTCCCTTCCTTCCTTCCTTTCTTTCTTCCCTTCCCTTCCCTTCCCTTCCCTTCCCTTCCTCTTTCCAAAATCCAATGTTCATGTCTTGCAGCTCTCAGTCACCTAATGTTTATTCTATGTGGCTGTTACATTAAGCAAGTTTGGTCACCTCTCTAATATACCATAGATAGGCCAAGTTCCCATGCTGGATGGAGGTTCTCCCGCCTTGGAGGTTCCCAATGTCCTCGCCTGACGTCACCAGCGTGATGATGTCACTTGGAAATGATGTCATCATGCTGGCAATGGTGCATGCTGGCCTTTCTAGGAGTGTTTGGGAAAACTCTATGCAGCCCAAGGCCCGGATCAGGCCCCGGACGGGCTCCTATCAGGCCTGCGAGCAACTCACTGTTGTCTGCTTCCTTCTCTCTCTCTTGCTTCCTTCTGCATCACAGCTTGCTTGGCCAGGCTTGCTCAATCACACAGCAGAGACACAGAGCAAAACCTCTATTTTCTCCATTGGCTGACCAGCACATGAACATAAGAGAAGCCATGTTGGATCAGGCCAATGGTCCATCCAGTCCAACACTCTGTGTCACACAGTGCCCCAAAAAATTATATATATATATATATATATATATATATATATATATACACACACACACACACACACACACACACTGTGGCTAATAGCCACTGATAGACCTCTGCTCCATATTTTTATCTAACCCCCTCTTGAAGGTGGCCATGCTTGTAGCCGCCACCACTTCCTATGGCAGTGAATTCCACATGTTAATCACCCTTTGGGTGAAGAAGTACCTCCTTTTATCCGTTCTAACCCAACTACTCAGCAATTTCATTGAATGCCTACAAGTTCTTGTATTGTGAGAAAGGGAGAAAAGCTTTTCTTTCTCTACCTTCTCCATCCCATGCATAATCTTGTAAACCTCTATCATGTCACCCCGCAGTCGACGTTTCTCCAAGCTAAAGAGCCCCAAGCATTTTAACCTTTCTTCATAGGGAAAGTGTTCCAAACCTTTAATCATTCTAGAATGAATGAATGAATGAATGAATGAATGAATGAACTTTATTATTCTAGTTGCCCTTTTCTGCACCTTTTTCAATGCTATGATATCCTTTTTGAGGTGCGGTGACCAGAATTGCACACAATATTCCAAATGAGACCGCACCATCAATTTATACAGGGGCATTATGATACTGGCTGATATGTTTTTAATTTTTAATTCCCTTCCTAATAATTCTCAGCATGGCGTTGGCCTTTTTTATTGCAATCGCACACTGTCTTGACATTTTCAGTGAGTTATCTACCATGACCCCAAGATCTCTCTCTTGGTCAGTCTCTGCCAGTTCACACCCCATCAACTTGTATTTGTAGCTGGGATTCTTGGCCCCAATGTGCATTACTTTGCACTTGGCCACATTGAACCCCATCTGCCACGTTGACGCCCACTCACCCAACCTCAACAGATCCCTTTGGAGTTCCTCACAATCCTCTCAGGTTCTCACCAACCTGAACAATTTAGCGTCATCTGCAAACTTGGCCACTTCACTGCTTACTCTCAACTCCAAATCATTTATGAACAAGTTAAAGAGCATGGGACCCAGTACTGAGCCCTGCGACACTCCACTGCTTACCGTCCTCCATTGCGAAGACTGCCCATTTATACTCACTCCCTGCTTACTATTAATTAGCCAGTTTTTGATCCACAAGAGAAGCAGCTTTAGTACAAAAGCTCGCAATGCCCAGCCATTTCATGTTTTTCATCAGGCCTTAGGCTCAAAGCATGGACCATGAGATTTCTCTAATGAATATCGATAACTCAAAAGTAGGTTAAATAAACAAAATATCGCCAGACTGCTAATCTTTTAAGCATGTTTTAAGGTTTTTTTTAAAAAAAAAATTGGGTTTCTCGGTACTCTTTATAATGTTTCTATCTCCGCTACCTGGCATTACATTTTATAACACACATGGCCCAGCCCAACAAGGTCTCAGTTATGTCAGATCCGGCCCTCATAACAAATGAGTTTGACACTCTAAACCATCTGTAACGCTGCATTTGATCTCTTTGGTGGTCTTCTGCGGAGGTACCTCTATACCAGGGGTGGGGAACCTTTATTCTGCCAAGGGCAATTTGGATATTTATAACATCATTCACGGGCCATAAAAATTATCAACTTAAAAAACAGTGCTCCGCTGAGGGCAAATGATTCAGGCCAGCAAAATGAATGCAAATAATTGTTTTTTTCTATGTGGGGAGAGCCTAATCTGACACACACGGCCCACCGCCCTAGGCAAATGAATAGGTCCAGGGCTTTTTGGAGAAAAAGCCCAGCAGGAACTCAGTAGCATATTAGACCACATCCCCTAATATTAGCATATTAGGTTACACCCTCATTAGCATATTAGGCCACACCCTCTGGGATAATCAAGTGCAAACTGAACTGTGGCAGTAACTTTTCCAGGCCCTGCAGCAATTCTGACCAGCCAGCCAGGCCCCAGGGAGGCTGCCGCACAGTACATCTGGGCCCTGTGATCCTTGCCTGGCCCTGGGGAGGCTGCTGCACAGCGCAGCTGAGCCCCATGATCCTTGCTGGCCAGCCAGACCCCAGAGAGGCTGTCTCATGGCTCGGTTCAGTCCAACAATCCCTGAGGGCCACACCAAGTGACCTCGAGGGCTGTATACGGCCCTCAGGATGGAGGCTCCCCACCCCTGCTCTATACCCTGCCTTTCTGTCCCACAGTCAAAGATGGAAGATAATACATATCGGAAGGGCTCTTTTTCTACCAGAAGCTCCTCTGCATATTAGGCCACGCCCCCCCGATGTAGCCAATCCTCCAAGAGCTTAGAGGGCTCTTTATACAGGGCCTACTGGAAGCTCCAGGAGGATTGGCTTCATCAGGGCGGTGTGGCCTAATATGCAGAGGAGCTCTTGCTAGAAAAAGAGCCCTGCGGTATCAAAAGGATTTAGCATAAAATTGTGCTTTAAGCCTTGAAAGGTTTGCTGCTGTTTTAAACGCCCGCAATGCAAAAAATCTCTTTTGCATAAAATCGTGGCGATTGCATCAACTGTCGATTAACCAAAATTTCTGCATAAAAACACAGATTCCGGTACAGACGGCTCATGGAACGGTTAATGAAGGCCAGGATTCCAGGTCCGCCTCTTCACACCTTCACACCTAGGATCATTAATTAACACAAAGACGCTTCCCTGCTAGTGAACCACAACCCGCCTTCTCTGTGGCTAGCTGAGGTGGCAGGAGGGAGGCAAAGAGGGAGAGCCAACAGCAGTCAATGTGAATAACATCTAGGCTGTTCTGAGTATCTGGTAGGCCTCATTTTGGGCAGGAGCTCACAGGAGCAGAGCTCCGGAACCTCTAACTCAGGGATGTCAAACATTTGTTATGAGGGCCGGATCTGACATTAAGGATACCTTGTTGGACCAGGCCAAGTGTGTCATCAAATGTCAGGCATCTATTCTTGACTCGGCCCTGAGCCCTACGGGGAATGGGGGGAATAGAAATAGACTAAAATAAATAAATGTAATGCCAGGAAGCAAAGATTTCAATTTTCAAAGGGCATAGACAAACATAATTAAAGATTTTTTTAAAAAAAACTTACACTAAAATATACTTAAAAGATTAGCAGTCTTGGAATATTTTGTTTATTTCTGATAACGGACACCTCTTGCTCTGAATTATTGAATCAAAATCTGAAGACATTGTCTGTGCTGTAGTGATCTTGAGTATGCTGTTCAGGCGTTGTTCAGGTGCAGGTATGTAAGTTGCAAACCAACTTTTAAAATATTAACATTCATCACCAAGATCTCATGGCCAATGCTTTGCACCTAAGACCCAGGGGGAAACATGAAATGGCGTTTGAACATAAGTTGCTTCATTTGCTGGTCAGCCAATGGCGAAAACAGAGGTTTTGCTCTGTAGCTCCTGTGCTATTGAGCAAGCCTGGCCAAGCAAGCTGTGATGCAGAAGGAAGCAAGAAAGAGAGAAGGAAACAGATGACAGTTGTTCACAGGCCTGATACCAGCCCTCTGGGGGCCTGATTCAGCCCTCATGCCACATGTTTGTCACCCCTGCTAGTCTAAATTTTATTGTTCTCTTTCTTTCTTACTACCCCCCCCCCCCCAAAAAAAAAAATTGCTTCGGGGCTCCATTGTTCAAACCCCCTGTGAGAATTTTGCTGAACTCTAAGATTTGACAAACTTTCTAATATTTTTCCCCACACAAAACAAGGGGGAAATAACAAAAACATACAAAGCAGACAGATGGAAATCATCATGCCACCGTAGGGTTGCCAAGTCCAACTCAAGAAATATCTGGGAACTTTGGAGGTGGAGCCAGGAGACTTTGGGGTTGAAGCCAGGAGCAAGGGTATGACAAGTATGATTGAATTCCAAAGGGAGTTCTCTCCATCTCATTTAAAGGGACAGCACTCCTTCATTGAAGCATTCCCTCCATTGGAAATAATGAAGGATAGGGGCACCTTATTTGGGACTCATAGAGTTGGACCCCCTGATCCAATCCTTTTGAAAATTGGGGGGTGGGGGTGGAGAGAGGCACTGAATGCAATGCTGACATTTTGGTGCCTCTAACTCAAAAAAAAGTCCCCCCCTAGAGCCCCAAATCAATTCTCCATTATACCCTATGGGGATTGGTCTCCATAGAGTATGATGGAGTGCTCAGCAGACATTTCCCACCCCTTCCCCGCTTTCTGATGACCCTGAAGGGGGGGGGGGGAGGGCTTCCAAACCAGGGGATCATCTACCCCCACCTGGGGATTAGCAACTCTAGATGCAGAGGTAGAATACATCTAAGGTGTCTAGATCACAGGAGTGTCCAGATCACATGAAGTGATGGTATCGCTTTACTCTGCTCTGGTAAGACCTCACCTGGAGTCTTGTGTTCAGTTTTGGGCAGCACATTTTAAGAAGGATATAGACAAGCTGGAACGGGTTCAGAAGAGGGCAACGAAGATGGTGAGGGGTCTGGAGACCAAGTCCTATGAAGAAAGGTTGAAGGAGCTGGACATGTTTAGTCTGGAGAGGAGGAGACTGAGAGGTGATCTGATCACCATCTTCAAGTCCTTGAAGGGCTGTCATCTAGAAGATGGTGTGGAATTGTTTTCTGTGGCCCCAGAAGGTAGGACCAGAACCAGTGGATTGAAATTAAATCCAAAGAGTTTCCGGCTCAACATTAGGAAGAACTTCCTGACCGTTAGAGCGATTCCTCAGTGGAACAGGCTTCTCGGGAGGTGGTGGGCTCTCCTTCCTTGGAGGTTTTAAACAGAGTCTAGATGGCCATCTGACAGCAATGAGGATCCTATGAACTTAGGGGTAGGTATTAGTGGGTTTCCTGCATTGTGGGGGGGTTGGACTAGATGACCCTGGAGGTCCCTTCCAGCTCTATAATTCTATGGTTCTTAATACATGTTGTGATCAACGATGTTAAAGGAGAAATTACAATCTCCATTCCAGTGAGAGCTGCCAGCCTCCAGGTGGTGTTTGGAGATTATTAGGAAAGGAACTGAAAAATTAGCCAGTATCATAATGCCCCTGTATCAATCAATGGTGCGGCTTCATTTTATTGCAGTCACACACTGTCTCAACATTTTCGGTGAGTTATCTACCACAACTCTCTTGGTCGGTCTCCGCCAGTTCAGACCCCATTAACATGTATTTATAGTTAGGATTTTTCGTTCCAAATAGGACAAAGTTAAAGTCCTTCCTTTAGACCTTTATTAGCATTAATGTGAGAATACAGTATAGTTTAAAACCAACAGTAACACTATAGAATATAATAAAACCTTAAAAACCAGCAAAAGTTAAATGACATAAAATAGCTGTGGGCTATGCATGAGTAAAAGCCTCTCTGATTTGGATCGAAAACCTGTAAAAAGCAAGCAACGTGAGTAGTGACAAAGTTGTGTTTCCCGTGGAGTAAAAAGCGGACCTTGGCATGGTCAGAGAGCAGAGCATCTAGGTATCTCGCTCGCGGACTGCTATAGAAAGGGCAGTCCAGAAGAACATGAGGGACCGTTTCGATGAGTCCTTGGCTACAAGGGCATCGTCTAAGATTGTTGCGGATTCTGTGGTATCTTCCGAAGAGGATGGCCGATGGTAATGCATTGAATCTAGCCAGCATGAGAGCCAGTTTGGTGTCGTGGTTAAGTGTGCGGACTCTTATCTGGGAGAACCGGGTTTGATTCCCCACTCCTCCACTTGCACCTGCTGGAATGGCCTTGGGTCAGCCATAGCTCTGGTAGAGGTTGTCCTTGAAAGGGCAGCTGCTGTGAGAGCCCTCTCCAGCCCCACCCACCTCACAGGGTGTCTGTTGTGGGGGAGGAAGGGAAAGGAGTTTGTGAGCCGCTCTGAGACTCTTCGGAGTGGAGGGCAGGATATAAATCCAATTTCTTCTTCTCTTCTTTGGTGAGGATCAGTTAAAAAGAGGAAATAGGGAGCTAGAAGCCCAGGAGTCTGGGATAAACCCAGGTGACTCGGACCCCATCAACATGTATTTATAGTTAGGGTTTTTGGCCCCAAATAGGACAAAGTTAAAGTCCAGTGGCACCTTTAAGACCAACAAAGTTTTATTGAAGGTATGAACTTCCTCAGGTACATATCAATCAATCAATCAATCAATCAATTCTTCATTACAGTCCGAGGACCAGCCGGTTTGAAGCAAGTAGAAAGCAGGTTTTTAAAAGTACATTAAAAATAAGTTCTAAATCAATCACACTCCCTTAATCACGCAATTCCTTTTCCTAAGAGCCAATACACAGAATTCTGCCGCCACACACGTTACCCGTTTCTGACTATCCCTTCACAAGAACGTCTGCTATATTTCTGCTCCGAGGTCGATATAGTCTTGCAAGGGTTTGAAGGGGGATAAGTATTTGGCATCTCTCATCCTGATAGAGGTTACAGTGTAAAAGTATGCGTGTGATAGTCTCAATTGCATTACTTGAACAAGGGCAACAGCGCGGTTGGATAGGCGAGTTGGAAAATCTACCACTTAAAACGGCAGGAGGAAAGATGTTAAATGTCATGGGTGCTGGGGACCCTGTAGAGGAAGTTGAGCCTGCAGCAGAAACTGTGCTCCTGCCACCTGCACCAGTGCCCCTGCCTCCTGCTGGAGAAGATCCCAGCCCCCCTGCCTCGCCCTCTCGGGTGGCGCGTGTGCGTGACCGCCTCCGTCAGGACCTCAGGGATCGGAGGAGGGCGGCACGCTCACAAGCAAGACGCTCCCTGAGCCCTGAGTTTTGAGAGGATTCTGGCCCTTCTAAGAGCAAGGATGCTTGAGTTGCAACAGGATCCTGGCTGCCTCTCTGAGCCAGCAATTAGCCCAAATGGGCAACAGCCAGCAGAGGGCTATATAGCTGTAGGCTTTGGGAGGAGGCTTTGTGGAAGCAACTAGTCATCTACCTGACGTCCTAGCATCCACTTCGGCTTTTGACTTTGGACCTCCTGACCTTGGCTTGACTTCTGGACCCCCTGACTACGGCTTCTGAACCTCTGACCTACGATACCTGGACAACGATTTGGCTTTGGCACCTTGGACACTCTTGCTCACCGGTTACAGACCTTGGACTGCCCCTGGACTTCGCCTGGCCTGGCCCCAGCTCGTGACAGATTGCTTCCACCCACACAAACACCCATTCCACAGGATGGATGCTGAAGCAAGTGGAACCGCAGGACTACTGGCTGCCCTCCAAGCCCAGGTACAGCAGCTGACACAGGCAGTAGTGCACTTGCAGCAACAGCCTGCAGCCAGTGCTCCAGCCAAGTGCCCAGTTCCCCCACCTGACAGATTTGGGGGTGCTGTGGAAGAATTTCCTGCGTTCCTGGCACAGTGTCAGCTGTACTTTGAACTAAGAGCACGGGACTTCCCCAATGACAAGACGAAGGTGTGTTTTATCATTAGTCTGTTAAAGGGGCAGGCGGCCAAGTGGGCCACACCCCTACTGGTTGGGTCCTCTCCCCTACTGACTGATTACCAGGGGTTTGAGGCCCACCTGTCTGCTGCCTTCTCCAACCCAGTCCAAGCAGCCACAGCCAACCGGAAAATCAGGGCCCTGAAACAAGGCCAGTCCTCGGTGGCTCAGTATGCCACCGAATTCAAGCTCCTGGCCCAAGACTTGGCGTGGAATGAGGCTGCTCAGATGGACCAGTTTACCGAGGGGTTGGCAGAGGAAGTCCTGGACGAACTGGCCAGGGTGGAGCGGCCCCCCACGCTCCAGGAACTTATCACCCTCTGCCTCCGCATCGATGGCCGCCTGGAAAGTCGCCGCCAAGCCAAGACCCGAGGGCGCCAGCTCCCTGCGCCATGCCACTTGGCTCCTCTCCTATCCCCAGCTAGTACCAGAGACGAGGGTGAGCCTATGCAGCTTGGAGCTGCTCGACCCCGCCTGACTCCAGAAGAAAAGGCCAGACGCCGCGCGCAGAACCTGTGCCTCTACTGCGGCACGGCAGGCCACTATGCCTCTGGCTGCCCTGCTAAACATCGAATACCCAGACCTACATTGCCACCGCCGCCAAAAGGCCAGCCCCAGGCGTAAGTGGACCCTCCAGCCTGGGGCGACTAGCTGGGTCCTCCGAACAACAGGCTGATACCCCGGGCCCGTTCCTGCTACCAGTCAAACTCCATCTGCCCGATGGACGCTGGCTGTTCGTGTATGCCATGCTGGACTCGGGAGCGGCCCACTGTTTCGTAGATGCCGCCCTTGTAAAGCAGCACCAGATCCCAGTGCAGCCAAAAGAGATTCCGACGCTGGTGGAGGCTATTGACGGGCGCCTCCTCCGTTCTGGCCCCGTCACCCAGGAGACCTGTCCCATCACCTTCCACGTCCAGCAGCACCAAGAACAGCTGCAGTTTGATGTCGCCCGCATGCCTCGCTTCCCGCTGATTCTAGGCCTTTCCTGGCTGAAGTTGCACAACCCCATCGTGGACTGGGCTCAGCAAGAACTACGCTTCCGAGACCCATGCCCCCATCTGACTCCTCCCACCACTCTAGCAGCCGGCATCCCGAGTGGTGGTCCTCAGCTCCCTCAGAAGTATGCAGATTTCGCCGATGTCTTTGAAGAGACAGGAGCAGATCAGCTTCCCCCTCACCGACCCTATGACTGTGCCATTGATTTGGTACCTGGGGCACCACTCCCGGTGGGGCGTCTGTACCCAATGTCGGAGCCTGAGTTGGCAGCTTTGCGAGACTACCTGGACAAGAACCTGAAGCGCGGATTCATCCGACCCTCAACTTCTCCCCTGTCTGCTCCAGTCCTCTTCGTGAAGAAGAAAAGTGGGGAGCTCCGGCTGTGCAATGACTACCGGGCCCTGAACAAGATCACCATCCGCGACCGGTACCCTCTACCACTGATCCCTGAACTCTTGGATCGTTTAAAGGGGGCCCAAATCTACACCAAGCTGGACCTCCGCGGAGCGTACAATTTGGTGCGCATACGGCCCGGAGACGAATGGAAGACCGCGTTTGGGACCCGATACGGGCAGTACGAGCACCTGGTGATGCCCTTCGGATTGACCAACGCCCCCGCTGTCTTCCAGAGGTTCATGAATGATGTATTCCGGGACCTGCTCGACCGCTTCGCGATCATATACCTGGATGACATTCTAATTTACTCCCGCAATCCTGCCCAGCAGGCCGAGCATGTCCGCCAGGTCCTACAGCGCCTACGAGCCCATGGCCTCTACGCCAAGCTGGAGAAGTGCGACTTTGACCTGCGCTCCATCGAGTTCCTTGGTCACATTGTGTCACCACAGGGAATCCTCATGGACCCGAAAAAGGTGGAAGCGGTCCTGACCTGGCAGGCCCCTCAGAATCGCAAAGACCTGCAGCGGTTCCTTGGTTTTGCCAACTACTATCGGCAATTCATCCCAGCCTATGCATCTCTGACAACACCCCTGACTCAACTACTCCGCCCCAAAGAACCTTTCCACTGGTCCCCAGAGGCCGATAACGCTTTCTCCACCCTGAAGACCCGCTTCGCCACCGGGCCACTCCTGAGATACCCCGACCCCCAGCTTCCCTTTACGGTGGAAGCTGATGCCTCCAACGTGGCCCTGGGAGCAGTGCTGTCCCAGCGCGAGGAGCCGTCCCAGCCACTCCAGCCCTGTGCCTATTACTCACGCCAGCTCACTGCGGCAGAGAGGAACTACACCATCTGGGAGAGGGAGTTGCTCGCGATCAAGGTGGCTTTTGAGGTTTGGAGACATTACCTTGAAGGGGCTCGCCACCCTGTCCAAGTGCTCACCGACCACCGGAACTTGGAGCATCTCCAGACCACCCGCCGTCTCAACCAGCGCCAGATCCGGTGGTCCCTATTCTTCTCCCGCTTTGACTTCAAGATCACCTACATCCCCCATACCCAGAACCGGAAAGCCGATGCGCTCTCGCGGAAACCGGAATACGCTCCTGCTTCGACTGAGACCGTGCCTGCTGCTCCCATCCTGCCACCCTCAGTGTTTGCAGCCACCTCCACTTCACCAGCACTCGTGGAGGACATTCGTGCTAGCCAGGCCAACGATCCCTGGGTCCAGCAACACCTCCAGGCACTCCAAGATGGCTCAACAGGCGAGTTCACGACTCGAGGCGGCCTCTTGCTACACCACGAACGCCTCTATGTGCCGCCCGGGCCCTTGCGGGCAGAAGTACTACGCATGACCCACGACGCGTTACCCGCTGGGCACTTTGGACAACATAAAACCACCCACTTGCTGACACGGGAATTCTGGTGGCCACGAGTTCGCTCCGATGTTGCCCGTTATGTCAGCTCCTGTGACGTCTGCCGACGGGCCAAAGACGTCCCAGCCAAACCCTCGGGGTTGTTACAGCCCTTGCCCACACCCTCAGGACCCTGGGATACCATCTCGATGGACTTCATCACGGAACTTCCACGATCCAAGGGTCAGACGTGTATTTTGGTGGTCGTCGACCTATTTACCAAGATGGCCCACTTCATTCCGTGCCCGAAACTTCCCACAGCTCAGGAGACAGCCCAGCTCTACCTGCAACACATCTTTCGTCTGCACGGACTCCCAGCCCACCTGATCTCAGACCGGGGGCCCCAGTTCTCCTCTCGGTTCTGGCAAGCCCTCCATTCCAGCCTGGGGACTCGAGTGCACCTGTCCTCAGCTTACCACCCACAGACAGATGGTCAGACAGAGCGCACCAATGCCACGCTAGAGCAATATCTCCGCTGTTACACCTGCTACCAGCAGGACGACTGGACCACTCTGTTGCCTCTAGCGGAATTTGCATACAACAACGCGGTCCATTCCTCCACCCAAATGACCCCGTTTGCTGCAACCTACGGGTACCACCCTCGGTTCTTCCCGGCGATCCTGCCACCCACGAATGTCCCCGCCGTTGAGGCCTACCTGCAAGAACTCCGCGCCAGCCAAGACTTGCTCCGAGAGCAGCTACAGCGGGCCAAGGAAGCCTATAAACTAGCTGCGGACCGGAAGAGGCAGGAAGGCCCCCCAATCCAGCCGGGGGATCAGGTGTGGCTCTCAACTCGCTACCTGCGCCGGCCTGGTCGGTCTCACAAGCTGGATGCGCGGTTCATTGGACCCTACCCTGTCTTAGAACAAATAAACCCCGTCGCCTTCAGGCTCCAGTTGCCACCCCACCTCCGCATTCACCCCGTGTTCCATCGCTCCCTCCTTGTTCCAGCTGCACGCCCTGACCCAGCTCGGCCTCCTTCTCCACCGCCACCACCACCAGTGTTAGTGGATGATGAAGAAGAATACGAGGTGCGCCAGATCCTGGACTCCCGGTACCATCGTGGAGGCCTCCAGTACCTTGTGGACTGGGAGGGATACGGCCCAGAAGACCGGTCTTGGGAGCCCGTGGACAATCTTCATGCCCCAGACTTGGTGCAACAGTTCCACAACGACCACCCCGACCTCCCAGGCCCCTCGACGGAGGGGGGCCCTGGGGGGGGGGATAGTGTCATGGGTGCTGGGGACCCTGTAGAGGAAGTTGAGCCTGCAGCAGAAACTGTGCTCCTGCCACCTGCACCAGTGCCCCTGCCTCCTGCTGGAGAAGATCCCAGCCCCCCTGCCTCGCCCTCTCGGGTGGCGCGTGTGCGTGACCGCCTCCGTCAGGACCTCAGGGATCGGAGGAGGGCGGCACGCTCACAAGCAAGACGCTCCCTGAGCCCTGAGTTTTGAGAGGATTCTGGCCCTTCTAAGAGCAAGGATGCTTGAGTTGCAACAGGATCCTGGCTGCCTCTCTGAGCCAGCAATTAGCCCAAATGGGCAACAGCCAGCAGAGGGCTATATAGCTGTAGGCTTTGGGAGGAGGCTTTGTGGAAGCAACTAGTCATCTACCTGACGTCCTAGCATCCACTTCGGCTTTTGACTTTGGACCTCCTGACCTTGGCTTGACTTCTGGACCCCCTGACTACGGCTTCTGAACCTCTGACCTACGATACCTGGACAACGATTTGGCTTTGGCACCTTGGACACTCTTGCTCACCGGTTACAGACCTTGGACTGCCCCTGGACTTCGCCTGGCCTGGCCCCAGCTCGTGACATTAAAGCAGGCTCTTGAAAAAGCCCATCTGCGCCTCACTTGAGTAATATCCGTAAGATAAGAAGATGGTGCAAAATTCAAGTCCTTCCTCAGACTCTTACAGCTTAAGGGGAATCACTCGTCATCATTTTGGACTCCTATATCAGTTAATCGCTGGATAACCAGATTTTTTGCCTTCGTTAAACCCATGTCAAACAAGGCTTCTGGATCTAGCCCTATTTGTTTTCTTTTCTCAATTATCTTTAGAGACCACGTAGGGTAGGGGACGGAGGCTAGCAACCATGGCATTAAGCCTTTTGGGTCAAAGTGAACTTTAAGCCAGTAAAAGATTGCACTTTCCCGTATTTTCACTTCATCTTTAGGCATGCCAGCCTCTTTTCCCTCAGGTACGTAGAAATTGAAGGTAACAGCTCAGTTTCTATCTATAAGCTTGAACTGTTACCTTCTGTTTCATAAGAACATAAAAACATAAGAGAAGCCATGTTGGATCAGGCCAATGGCCCATCCAGTCCAACACTCTGTGTCACACAGTGGCTAAAAAAAATTATACACACACACACACACACACACACTGTGGCTAATAGCCACTAATGGACCTCTGCTCCATATTTTTATCTAAACCCCTCTTGAAGGTGGCCATGCTTGTGGACGCCACCACCTCCTGTGGCAGTGAATTCCACATGTTAATCACCCTTTGGGTGAAGAAGTACTTCCTTTTATCCGTTTTAACCTGACTGCTCAGCAATCTCATTGAATGCCCATGAGTTCTTGTATTGTGAGAAAGGGAGGAAAGTACCTCTTTCTCTACTTTCTCCATCCCATGCATTATCCTGTAAACCTCTATCATGTCACCCCTCAGTCGACGTTCCTCCAAGCTAAAGACGTTTCTCCAAGTTTCCATGCAGATAGAGCCAAGCGGGCAGCCGTGTTGGTCTGAGGCAGTCGAACAAAGCACGAGTCAAGTGTTGCCTTTAAGACTAACCAAGTTTTATTCAGAACGTAAGCTTTTGTGTGCTAAAAGCACACTTCCTCGTCTGAAGAAGTGTGCTTTTAGCACACGAAAGTTTACGTACTGAATAAAACTTGGTTGGACTTAAAGGTGCCGCTGGACTCCTGCTTTGTTCAACTTCCATTTCTATATACCCGAGGAAGTGCTCGTCCACACGAAAGCTCATTGCTCGAATAAAACGTTGTCGGTCTTAAAGTTGCCATTGAACTCAGTTCATAACATACCACAGGAGAAGGAAGATTTCGAGCATTTCTCCAGGCAAGACCAAGCTCTCTGGGTCCAAATTAATCCAGCCCACCTCCCACTTATTTTATCCCCGACTTTGTGGACTTTGTGTACCGTTCCCCAGCCAGCTTCCCCTGAAGAAGCTCAAAGGCGCTTGAATAAAGAGGGCTTGTCTCTCCTCACAGCTGGTTGTGCCCACCACAGAAAAGCCGAGTCTTCCTGCATAACTTTCAAGCGAACCACAAAGTCAGGGCAGTGTTTTTCCAAGTGTTTGGCTTCAGGTTCGGGTGGGGTTTATTTTTCCTGCCGTGCACGGAGCGTGGTGCTGACTGTCTCGCAGCCGGAGGGGAACCAAAGTGTCTGCCAGGAGGTCATAAAGAAACCAGGTAGCCGAGGGACTTGGCCCGCGGAGGACAGGAACTCATTCGTCTTGAACGGAAAGCCTCCCTTCGAGGCTGGCTCCTCGGTCCGCCTCCGAGATGCACTTAACCTATCAGCAACAAGAGATTAAATGCCCCTTTCCCCCAAGAGTCAAGTTCATCACTTCCCTGGACAACTTCTCTACATTCCCTCTTTTTTAAGAAAACAAATTCTCATGCTCTGTTGCAGCGGTAACAAGTGACCACATGGAAAACATCTCAACGCAAAATAAAGGAACGTTTTTTTTCCCCTACTGACCTCCTTCAAACTTCCACTATCAACTAATGGATTCTAGTTGCACACGTACACAATGGGTGGAGGAAATACATGGCCGCGTGTTTGATATAACTGACTCGGCAATGAGGGGAAAGTTAAA
Source organism: Heteronotia binoei (assembly GCF_032191835.1). Classification (NCBI taxonomy): domain Eukaryota; kingdom Metazoa; phylum Chordata; class Lepidosauria; order Squamata; family Gekkonidae; genus Heteronotia; species Heteronotia binoei. The sequence continues at coordinate 39,731 of NW_026800089.1, forward strand.
TAATTTTCCAGCTGAAGCTTGGTCTCGTTCTATGTCTTCGCCTGACAAGTACCTAGATGGCTCTGGCTAGCCTGTTTGGTGCAGTGGTTAAGTGTGCGAACTCTTATCTGGGAGAACCGGGTTTGAGTCCCACTCCTGCACTGGCAGCTGCTGGAATGGCCTTGGGCCAGCCATAGCTCTCGCAGAGGTGTCCTTGAAAGGGCAGCTTCTCTCAGCCCCACCTATCTCATAGGGTGTCTGTTGTGGGGAGGGGGCGGTAAAGTAGATTGTTAGCCGCCCTGAGACTCTGAGATTCGGCATGAAGGATGGGATATAAATCCAATATCATCATCATCATCATCATCATCATCATCATCATCATCATCATCATCATCATCATCATCATATTTCAGGAGCTAAGCAGGGCTGGTCCTGGTTAGTTCTTGGAAGGGAGACCACCAAGGAAGTCCAGGGTTGCTACGCAGAGGCAGACAATGGCAAACCAACTCTGTTTATCTCTTGCCCTGACCTGGATGGCCCAGGCTAACCCAATCTGGTCAGATTTCAGAAGCTAAGCAGGGTCGAGCCTGGCTTTGTTTTACTCATGGCTGACATGTAGGAGTAGGCGAGGTAGGCGGCCGCCTGGGACACCACCTCGCCTGCAGGCCACCTTCAGTCACCCCTTCCCTTCTCTCCATCACTCTCAGCTTCCCGGGTTGCAGACAGGGGTGCAGGCATGGGGGTGGAAGAAGAAGACTGCAGATTTATACTCCGTCCTTCTCTCTGAGTTAGGGTTGCCAAGTCCTCTTCAAGTCCCGGAAATGATGTCATCAAAATGCGGGTCGCTTTAGGCATTACAGGGAAAACTCTATGGTTTTCCCAGATGCTGTAGCCATTTGGGAGGTTAAAACTCTATGGCACCTATTTTACCACAGAGTTTTACCTCCCAAATGGCTCGAGCATCCAGGAAAACTATAGCTGGAAAAACCTAGAGCAGCCCATTTTAATGATGTCACTTCTGGGTGATGTCATCATGCTAGCGATGCAGGGGGAGGTTCCCCCCGCTGGCCCAATGTGGGCTGGCAGTTTGGGAACCTCCCGGGTGGGGGATTCTCCACTTGGACAGGGGACTTGGCTGCCCTACTCTGAATTAGCGTCTCAGAGTGGTTCACAATCTCCTTTACCTTCCCTCCCACCACAACAGACCCTATGAGGTGGGTGGGGCTGAGAGAGCTCTCCCAGAAGCTGCCCTTTCAGGGACAACTCCTATGAGAGCTATGTCTGACCCAAGGCCATTCCAGCAGCTGCAAGTGGAGGAGTGAGGAATCAAACCCGGTTCTCCCAGATAAGAGTCCGCACACTTAACCGTTACACCAAACTGGCTCTTGGCTTCAGACCAATATAGCTGCCCACCTTGATAAATAATATACAGTAAGTGATCTGTGTATAAACTGAAACCATTGTTCTAAAGAAATAACCAGGGCTTTTTTGTAGTAGGAACTCATTTGCATATTAGGCCCCACCCCCCTGATGTAGCCAATCCTCAAAGAGCTTACAGGGCTCTTTGAACAGAGCCTACTGTAAGCTCCAGGGGGATTGGCTACATCAGGGGGTGTGACCTAATATTCAAAGGGGTTCCTGCTACCAAAAATAGCCCTGGAAATAACATTTGAGTGCTTCAGAATATTCAGGTCATATACTTTATCTTGGTATTTGCTATTAACATGGAACAAGATTAGGGAAGTTAAACGAATGTTAGGAATGATTCTGGTAAATAGTCCTCAATGTTTATTGTTGGGATTTTTTTCCAAGAGAGGTACCCATTTTGCAAAGTATGTTTTCTGATTTATTGATGGCCGCCAACACGCCTTTAGCTAAAGCCTGCGGAAAGGCTTAATAAGTTTAAACTTTGGATACGCAAAGTATGAGAGTTGGCTAAGCTATCTAAATTGACTTGAGTTGATTAAGCTGAGAGATGGGAGGTTTAAAATGCTGGATTCTCTGATGCTTGGAAACCCTTTTCTAATATTTGGAATAGGAAACTAGGGTCTTCAATCTGAAGTAAACATGTGCTTGAATCATGCTGCAGAAATGAGTTTCCTAGACATCATAAATGACTTTGCCCTGGAACGGTTGGTCATAGAGCTAACCAGAGGGATAATTACCTTGGTTCTGAGAGAATCTCATGTCCTGGTGAAAGATGTAGAGGTTTTCCCACCAACTGGGAACAGTGACCACAATGCTATTAAGTTTAGCTTGCAGTTCAATGGAAAATTAACCCTAAAGTCCATAACTGTAACATTTGCTTTCAAAAGGGGGGGGGGAAACATTACAAAACTGAGGAGAATAGTAAAAAGGAAGCTGAAGGAGAAACACAAGAGAATCAAAGGATTAGAGAGATTCATGGAGGATTAATCCATCAGTAGGCATGGTATAGCCCACGTATATCAAACTCATTTGATAGGGGAGGGACGGTGGCTCAGTGGTAGAGCATCTGCTTGGGAAGCAGAAGGTCCCAGGTTCAATCCCCGGCATCTCCAACTAAAAAGGGTCCAGGCAAATAGGTGTGAAAAACCTCAGCTTGAGACCCTGGAGAGCCGCTGCCAGTCTGAGAAGACAATACTGACTTTGATGGACGGAGGGTCTGATTCAGTATAAGGCAGCTTCATATGTTCATGAGGGCCGGATCGGACATAAATGAGACCTAGTTGGGCCGGGCCGTGTGTGTACCTATTTAAGATTAGGTAGCAGAGATATAAACTTTATAAAGGACACAGACAAACACAATTAAATATATATATATATATATTAAAAAACTTAAAACATGCTTAAAACATTAGCACTCATTGGTCTTAAAGGTGCTTTCTTTGTATTTCCCCCATGGGATCCAGGGAACTGGCAAAGGAAGCTCTGGCTCTTTCCCTCCTTCCCCAGGGGACCAGTAGGAGGAGGAACCTCAGCCAATAGAAGGAAGAGGGACTTGGCTCAGTAGCTCTGCTGTGTGATTGAGAGAGCCTGACAAAGCAAGCTCTCCCTCCCCCCTTCCTCCCCAAGGGAGGAGCCTCAGCCAATGAAGAAAATTTGCTCTGTAGCTCCTGTGTGATTGAACAAGCCTTGCAAAGTAATCTGTTATGCAGAAGGAAGCGAGAGAGAAGGAGAAGGAAGAAGATGACAGCCAGTTGCTCGGGGGCCTGATAGGAACCCTCCGAGGGCCTGATTTGGCCCCTGGAATGCATGTTTGACACCCCTGGCATAGACCAATCTTGTCAGATCTTAAAAGCTAAGTATTCGATTTGAATCAAATTGAATAAAATAAATAAATAAGAAGGGCTGGTACTTGTATGAGAGAACACCAAGGCAGGTTCTGCAGAGGAAGGCAATGGCCAACCACCTCTGCTTCTCACTTTTGTCTTGAAAGCCCCTTGCTGGGGTCACCATAAGTCTTGAGTGGGAGAACACCAAGGAAGGTTCTGCAGAGGAAGGCAATGGTCAACCACCTCTGCTTCTCACTTAACTTGGAAATCCCTTGCTGGGGTCACCATAAGTCTTGGGTGGGAGACCACCAAGGCAAGCTCTGCAGAGGAAGGCAACGGCCAACCACCTCTGTTTCCCACTTAACTTGGAAGCCCTTTGCTTGAGTCATCATAAGTCAGCTGTAACTTGATGGAACAAATGTAACAAGGGTACTCTTGGAAACCACAGCATTGTTTGCTAATCCCTTTGAATGGATGACAATTGATTTTGTATATTTCCATCCGTCCTTTCTCTGAGATGCTCAGAGCAAAATACGTTATTCCATGTTCTTCCATTTTGTCTTCTCAACAGCCGCCCTGCGAGGTAAGCTAGGCTGAAAGAGAGCAACCAGCTCAAGGTCACCCAACCAGCTTTCATGGCTGAGTGGGGATTTGTGATCATTGAGTTAATTAACCTTCAAGTATCTGTCATGTCTAGATTGGACAGAGAGAGCCAGTTTGGTATAGTGGTTAAGAGTGGCAGACCTTTAATCTGGACAATGGGCTGGGGTGAAATTCCAGCAGGAGCGCCTTTGCATATTAGGCCACACCCCCTGATGTAGACAATCCTCCAAGAGCTTACAAGGCTCTTTTTTGTAAGCTCTCGGAGGATTGGCTACATTGGGGTGTGTGGCCTAATATGCAAAGGAGCTCCTGCTAGAATCCCACCCCTGACAATGGGATTCGATTCCCCACTCTCCCCATGCAGCCAGCTGGGTGACCTTGAGCAGTCACAGCTCTCTCAGGGCTCTTGCAGTCCCCCAAATAAGTTTTAAAAAGGTAAAAGTAGTCCCCTGAGCAAGCACCAAGTCGTTACAGACCCCATGGGGTGACATCACATCACAATGTTTTCTTGGAAGATTTTTTACAGGGTGGTTTACCATTGCCTTCCGCAGTCATCTACACATTCCCCTCAGCAAGCTGGGTACTCATTTTACCCACCTCCGAAGGATGGGAGGCTGAGTCAACCTGAAGCCGGCTACCTGAATCCAGCTTCCACTGGGATCGAACTCAGGTCATCATGAGTAGAGCTTGGACTGCAGTCCCGCAGCTTACCACTCTGCCTCATGGGGCTCATTAAATAAGTTTAGCTAAAACTTTAGGCTGCCTTAAGGAGATCTTTGGATCACCAGGCTGTACTACACACAGGGGTGGAATTCTAGCAGGAGTTCCTTGACGTATTAGGCCACGCAGCCCTGATGTAGCCAATCCTCCAAGAGCTTACAAAAAAGAGCCTTGTAAGCTCTTGGAGGATTGGCTACATCAGGGCTGTGTGGCCTAATATGCAAAGGAGCTCCTGTTAGAATTCCACCCCTGACTACACACAATGCCATATGATAATTATTATTGTTATGATCGCTTGGACAGAGATGTATTTGTCGCCCTGAATTAGATTCATTTTCTTGCCTTTCCTCAGGAATAGACCTATCATTGTTCATCGTGATCGATTCCTACGTTCAGATGGGCCCCTACGTAGACTTATGACAAACAACATTACCAGTAAGTCATTTTCTCTTCCCTTCATATAAACAAATGTCTTTGATATGTGACCATCCCCCGGGTATTCGGGTTACATGCTTACTTTAAGGTCTTTTGTTTACTTTATGATTCTCTCTGGGTCATTGACATCCCATTTAATTCCGATGACCTTGTTTATACCACGGCAACATACATTAAAAGTGTTCCTTTAGATAACATTAACATTCTCGATCGTAATCCATCACCTTGGCAAACTATACCTTCAGCTCCACGGCGTACGTATCGGTTAAAAGCTTTAATGTCCGACGCGAGTATACAGAAAGGGTGGAAGAGGGATGATCAAACAGATCTGTTCAGTCACTTCACTTCTAAGGGCCACCGCGAAAAAGTGACAAATTATCTCGTGCGATTATCCCGATTTTGTATTATTTTTTTTTAACAAAGTGCGCAAATTGTAGCGACTTTGTCCCATGCGACGATGCAAGTGTGCATCCGTTTCAGTGCACGTGCCCGAGTTGGGCGAAAGGTGCTCAGCGCATGAACGGTGCAGAACAAACACGCACAAACATTACTTTACTTTACTTTTTTAACGTTTACTTTTATCAAATTTATATCCCGCCCTCCCCTAACGGGCTTAGGGCAGTTCACAACAATTAAGACAAACATAAAAAATTTTAAAACCGGATATACAATAGAATCATTTCCATACATTCTACAACCATTGCGTCCAAGATGTACATTGATATTCTGATTATTCCAATGTTTTTGGTTTCAGTTCTTTCAGCTCTATGAGATTGTTGGTGGAATAACAGTCACCTCCCCCTAACTGTTGAAACCAAGCTTGAACAATTCGGTTTTACAGGCCCTGTGGAACTGTAGCAGGTCCCACAGGGCCCTGATGTTTTTGGGGAGGATATTCCACAGAGTAGGGGCTATTACCGAGAACACTCTGGCTCTGGTGATGGATAATCGAGCTCCAATAATGGGGCCCTTGCTGGTTTGAATGATCCAATGGCGTCCTTGTGCGGGAACCTTGAAGTGTATATAGTTGGTCTCATTGGCGAGCCAGTTTGGTGTAGTGGTTAAGTGTGCGGACTCTTATCTGAGAGAACCGGGTTTGATTCCCCTCTCCTCCACTTGCACCTGCTGGAATGGCCTTGGGTCAGCCATAGCTCTGGCAGAAGTTGTCCTTGAAAGGGCAGCTGCTGTGAGAGCTCCCTCAGCTCCACCCACCTCACAGGGTGTCTGTTGTGGGGGAGGAAGGTAAAGGAGATTGTGAGCTGCTCTGAGACTCTTCGGAGTGGAGGGCGGGATATAAATCCAATATCTTCTTCTTCTTCTTCTTCTTCTTCTTCTTCTTCTTCTTCTTCTTCTTCTTCTTCTTCTTCTTCTTCTTCTTCTTCTTCTTCTTCTTCTTCTTCTGTCTTAGAGTTCAGATATTACCATGCTGTACTTAATAAAAGCAATGGCAAACTAGAATGTATTTCTCTTTTAGAACAGTGTATCAGAACATTTTGGCTTTTTGTACTGACATACTCAAATAGGGATATCGGCTGTTCATCTTATTACATATTACTAACCCATCTTCCACTATATTCTAATGTATTCTTTTCTTCTAATGGCAAACTATAATGCTGCTATAACTTCTTGAGAGACTAATGCCCTCTATTTAAAAACCCACAACTAAGAAGCCAGAATGACACACTCAGATTTATGGCACTTCAGACCGATGACATGTCTGCTTTTTATCACCCTCCACAGCTGTTACAGCCCAGTTAACTATACTAAACAAATAAACACGGACCCCCAATTTGGGATTCTTTTAATCTGCTAAAAACATCCCCATGACTCTATGCACCAACTCACTGCCCACTTTCTCTGTATTTAAATAGCGTGCCATTCCATTTTGTCTGATGAAGTCTGCTTAAGAGCTTATGAAAGCTTACATTTTGAATAAAACTTAGTTGGTCTTAAAGGTGCAAATTGTCTACTGCTTTGTTCTGTTGCTTCAGACCAACACGGATGCCCACTTTAGGCTTCCCAACCCTCCTGCCCTGGTGGGGGACCCCCGAATTTTCAGCCTCCTCCCCCGCTTTTAAAAAATCTGGGGGCGGGGGGAGAGAGAACATACCTGTAGGCATCATGTTGTTTCACAGCTTGGGATCCATTTTTAAAATGTGTCCCTTTAAGGCTGCACAGGAAACAGGAATGGCCCCTCCCTTTCTTTTCCTGTGCAGCCTTGCTTTCATTATCACAGCAAGCAAATTCTCCTGGAAGAAGACCAAGTACTGTAAGTATTTGTGTATGTGTGTGAGAGAGAGAGGGGGAGGGGGCAGGGAGGGGGGATTCCCTGGTATGGAGGCCCTCCCCCCCCCCTTTAGAAAGCGTGGGGGGGGAGGGAAATGTCTACTAGGCACTCTATTATTCCCTATGGAGAACGATTCCCATAGAGAATAATAGGGAATTGATCCATGGGTATTGGGAGCTCTGGGGGGGCTATTTTTTGAGGTAGAGGCACCAGATCTTTAGTATAGCAGCTAGTGCCTCTCCCCAAAATACCCCCCAAGTTTCAAAAATATTGGACCTGAGGGTCCAATTCTATGAGCCCCAAAAGATGGTGCCCCTATCCTTCATTATTTCCTATGGAAGAAAGGCATTTAAAAAGGCGTGCTGTCCCTTTAAATGTGATGGCCAGAACTCCCTTGGAGTTCAATTATGCTTGTCACATCCTTGTTCCTGGCTCCACCCCCAATGTCTCCTGGCTCCACCCCCCAAAGTCTCCTGGCTCCGCCCCCAAAGTCCCCAGATTTTTCTTTAATTTGACTTGGCAACTCTAGCCCACTTGGATCTAATAAAAGAGCTACGATCGCAGCAACAGCGTCGCATCGTTGCATGGAACCCGCTATATTATAGAATCACTGATGGTGCTGTCTCCCACACTGAACAATTCACTTTCAATCCACTTTCGATCCACTTTGTAATGGGATTTTACTGTGTGGAACGGCAAAATCCACTTGCTAACGCTTACCCAAGTGGACTGAAGCTGCATTACTGAGCACATGCGGAAGTGCTATGTATATTCTAACATGCACTTTCGATCCGCTGGCAAGGAACTTTAGCTTGCGTTCTTGTCCACTAAACTGGGTCACCACTGGGCAGCAAAATCCGTACTGCTTAAAGACCTTTGCCTAATTAAAAGCCCAAGAGTTCCCTATGACCAAATCTACCCTTTGATTGACTAGATAAAACCAATTAACTCCAGTCCTATGGGAGCTGGAATAATATTTTTGCTCCAGCGCCACAATATTTCATGCCTCTTGCCAAATATCTTAAGACTTTTGGTGACACCCCAAACATGCCGCCCCACCCCCCCCACCCCCAACTTCCATCCCAAGAGTGTGAAATCTCATTTTCCAGTTCTCTGCTCAGATTTAATGAGCCGCCTCCTGTTTAACCTCCATGCGAGAAGGTTTCGAAGTATCCAGGGAAATTGGAATCCACCGCCCTTTGTAAACAAAGCTGAGATTTGGAACCGGCCCCAAAAATGTTTCTTGTCTCTTGGTTAAGGCTTTCATAACTTTATTTAGAGGAAGAATTAAATTAAAGTCCTTCTTGAGTAAAACAAGAAATGTGTAGAATTGAAACGAGGCAAAAGGAACAGGGCCGACCGAGCGATCCAACACCCAGGGCTTTTTTTGTAGCAGGAACTCCTTTGCATATTAGGCCACACACCCCTGATGTAGCCAATCCTCCAAGAACTTACAGGGCTCTTCATACAGGGTCTACTGTAAGCTCTTGGAGGACTGGCTACATCAGAGGGGTGTGACCTAATATGCAAAGGAGTTTCTGCTACAAAAAAAGTCCTGCAAATACCAAACAAAGCTCTAAGGAGCCCTTTATTTAGTCCAGTTCTAATATGCAGGGCAATAAACTAAAATGATCATTTCCCTCCCCCCCCAAAAAAAAAATCTTAAAAATTCAAATATCTGTTTATTTTCTGGCTGGAAACCATTTCAGGATCACACCCAGGTTTTTGTTTGTGTGTGTGTTTTAAGCAGGAACGCACAGGAACGCATCCCCTGCTGGCTTGGCATTAGAAGGTGTGGCCTAATATGCAAATGACTTCCTGCTGGGGGTTTTCTACAAAAAAAGACCTGCGGGAAACAATGATGCTGTCAGGGCGTGGCCTAATATGCAAATGAGTTCCTGCCAGGCTTTTTCTACCAAAAAAAGCCCTGCTCACATCCATCTACAACAGAACTGTGACTAATGGCAGATCGTATGTTTGCGATTCCAGTTTGGGTATTTGACACTTTCGTGGAAATGCCCAGATTTTAATTCTCAGTACTTCTGACTTCCATGCATTCGGCTTTCTTTCTCTTTTGTCTTTCTTTCTCTTTTGTCTCCAACATTTCATCCATCCCATGCTATGCGCTTACTGATAAATCACTCAGTGTCAAACATTAGCCCCTGGGGGGATGTTAATAGGGCTCTTTTTCTAGCAGGAGCTCCTCTGCATGTTGGGCCACACCCCCTGATGTAGCAATTCCTCCAAGAGCTTACAGGGCTCTTCTTACAGGGCCTACTGTAAGCTGCAGGAGGACTGTCTACATCAGGGGGCATGGCCTAATATGCAAAGGAGCTCCTGCTGGAATTCCACCCCTGATATTAGGCCACACCCCCTGACGTAGCAATTCCTCCAAGAGCTTACAGGGCTTTTCTTACAGGGCCTACTGTAAGCTGCAGGAGGATTGGCTACATCAGGGGGCATGGCCTAATATGCAAAGGAGCTCCTGCTGGAATTCCACCCCTGATATTAGGCCACACCCCCTGACGTAGCAATTCCTCCAAGAGCTTACAGGGCTCTTCTTACAGGGCCTACTGTAAGCTGCAGGAGGATTGGCTACATCAGGGGGCGTGGCCTAATATGCAGAGGAGCTCCTGTTAGAAAAAGAACCCTGGGTTGCAAAGTTGCCAATCCCCGGTTAGGATCAGCGGAAAAAGTCGCACGGCAAATTCGCTGTACGAATCTTGTTCAACCAGACAGGACGTGTGGGGAAATTAGTTTGCTTAAACATATTCCAGATTCGCTAAGGTTAACTGTTTGTGGAGGCACTCCAACATAAAGCAACATCAGCAAAAAATCAACAAAGCGACAGGTCAAACTGGTCTATTTTCCTGCTTCACTCAAAGCTTTATCTAAGCATAGCTTTTTCCCCACAACAAAGGACAGAGAAACATTTGCAATATAAAATATATCTTAGGAAATGTTTAAACCACAGACTTATCCAGAACCTTTCTTGTGGAAGAGGCCCAGCAGGAACTAATTTGCATATTTGGCCACACCCCCTGACACCGAGCCAGCCAAAACTGCGTTCCTGTGCATTCCTGCTAAAAAAAAAAAAGCTCTGAATTTATCTATTAAAACATACTTATATTCAGCAGGACTCTTCTTATGTTCTTATGAAGGCCTTGGCTGTAGGGTTGCCAAGTCCAATATCTGGGGACTTTGGGGGTGGAGCCAGGAGACTTTGGGGGTGGAGCCAGAAGATATTGGGGCGGAGCCAGGAATAAGGGTGTGACAAGCATAATTGAACTCCAAGAAAGTTCTAGCCATCACATTTAAAGGGACCTTTTTAAATGTCTTCCTTCCATAGGAAATAATGAAGGATAAGGGCACCTTCTTTGGGGGCTCATAGAATTGGACCCCCTGGTCCAATCATTTTGAAACTTAGGGGGGTACTTTGGGGAGAGGCACTATACATTATATTGAAAATTTGGTGCCTCTACCTCAAAACACAGCTCCCCCAGAGCCCCCGAAACCTCCAGAACAATTCCCCATTATACCCTATGAGAATTGATCTCCACATAGGGAATAATGAAGACGTTTCCCCCTCCCCCCCCCGGTTTCTGGCGAGTCTGAAGCAGGGGATTGGCCTCTCTACTCACCAGTTGCTGCCAGCTTCTTCACAGCAACAGACACACCATTGAAGCCTTCCAAGTCAAGCCTCTGGAGGTGCAAAGGCACACGGTCCTTTGCAGGCTGGGCAGGGCTTCCCTTCTCCCCAACCCCCGCCAGCCAGCTGACTGGGGGGCCGGAAGCAGCCTGGGAAAACGGAAGAAAGGCTGCTGTGATCAGGGCTGGGTGGGAAGGTAAAGGCAAGGAGAAGCTGCTTGGATCGGGGCTGGGTGGGAAGGGCCACCATTCCCCCCTCCCCCCCACTTTCCAGATTTTTGGGGAGCGGGGGGAGGAGGCTCCAAATCGAGGGGGGCCCACCCAGGTGGGGGATTTGGGAAGCCTACTTGGCTGACCACTGTGTGAGACAGGATGCTAGACTAGATGGACCCCTGGTCTGATCCAGCAGGGCTCCTCTGATGTTCTAATGAAGGCCTCAGCCTCTCTGCCCTGCTGTTGGCCCTCCAGAAGAAGTGGTTGGCCACTATGTGAGACAGGATGCTGGACTAGATGGACCACTGGTCTGATCCAGCGGGGCTCTTCTGATGTTCTTATGAAGGCCTCGGCCTCTCTGCCCTGCTATTGGCCCTCCAGAGGAACTGGCTAGCCATTGTGTGAGACAGAATTCTGCAGTAGATGGTGTGATCTAGCAGGGCTCTCATGTTCTTATTATTCATTGCAAAGCTTTTTACTTCGTATAAAAATTGGATGATGAACAGAAGACAGGTATAAGGTTTCCAGCGCCCACCCCCCGGCCACCAATGGGATATAAGGGGGTAGAGTTGTCAGATGCAGGTTGGGAAACTCCTGGAGATTGGAGAGTTGAACCTGGCGAGGACTCCTCAGGGGAGCACAAAACCGCTGAGTCCACCCTCCAAAGCATTCCCTTTTCTCCAAGGGAACCGATCTCTGTTGTCTGGAGACTACCTGTAATTCTGGAGGAACCCCAGGTCCCACCTGGAGACCGGCGCCCCCTAGGTGTCAACGTGACAGCATAAGCTTGTGGTTAGATGACCTAGCCTGATAATCCACGTTTAATAAACATTTTAACTGACTGACTCCACACAGCCTCCTCGTCAACCGTCTCTCAAAAGATGGCGTCGAGCACAGCAACTGGAAGGTGGTCTTCTGGTAGCATTCCGGAGCTTCCGAACGGCCACCGACTTGATTAATCAAACTTCAAGCCCAAAGAAGGCCTCAGCTGCCGGCAGCTGCCGTTCTCTGGTGTTATTGTTTTTTTGGGATAAGATATACTTTTGTGAAAACATTAGGGATCTCAATTAAGCAGCTGGGTGACTTATAAATATATATTTATGTTTGAAGCGTAAGTGGCCGTTGGCTTCCCCACTGTTTTTACTTAGCTAACAAAACAACTCTATCAAAGTAAGTATTATTCCAAAACTCGACTTCCTGAGCCAAAGGCTCCCCTGTGTTCCATCAGTTTGACTCTCTGATGAACTACGTCGTTTCTTATAAACTGTCCATGGCTCATAAATTTCCGAGCATAAAGGCGATTGCTGTGAGGCACAAATCCGCCAAGGGTCCCCCCCTCCCTTTTCTTAACCCCTCCCTCACACACGGTTTGATATTGGTTGGGTTGCAAATGAGCCGGTTCAAGAGAATCCAGAAGAAGAAGAGGAAGACTGAAGATTTATACCTCGCCCTACAAGTTCAACACAATTTCAATACAAGTCTACAATTTCAATATTTGTGGAGTAAAGTACTTCCCGTGTGTGTGTGTGTGTGTGTGTGTGTGTGGAATAGTATACCATAAGCCGATCTCTCATTAGATCTCAAAAGGTAAGGATGTCTGGATGGGAGACCACCAAGGAAGGCTCTGCAGAGGAAGGCAATGACCAACCACCTCTGCTTCTCCCTTGCCTTGAAAGCCCCTTGCTGGGGTCACCATAAGTTGGCAGAAGAAGAAGACTGCAGATTTATACCCCACCCTTCTCTCTGAATCAGACTCAGAGCGGCTTACAATCTCCTATATCTTCTCCCCCCGCAACAGATGGGGCTGAGAGGGCTTTCACAGCAGCTGCCCTTTCAAGGACAACAACTGCGAGAGCTCTGGCTGACCCAAGACCATTCCAGCAGCTGCAAGTGGAGGAGTGGGGAATCAAACCCAGTTCTCCCAGATAAGAGAGCTCTGGCTGACCCAAGGCCATTCCAGCAGCTGCAAGTGGAGGAGTGGGGAATCAAACCCTGCTCTCCCAGATAAGAGAGCTCTGGCTGACCCAAGGCCATTCCAGCAGCTGCAAGTGGAGGAGTGGGGAATCAAACCCGGTTCTCCCAGATAAGAGAGCTCTGGCTGCCCCAAGGCCATTCCAGCAGGTGCAAGTGGAGGAGTGGGGAATCCAACCCGGTTCTCCCAGATAAGAGAGCTATGGCTGACCCAAGGCCATTCCAGCAGCTGCAAGTGGAGGAGTGGGGAATCAAACCCGGTTCTCCCAGATAAGAGAGCTCTGGCTGACCCAAGGCCATTCCAGCAGCTGCAAGTGGAGGTGTGGGGAATCAAACCCGGTTCTCCCAGATAATTCTCTGCACTCGTATCCACTTAACCACTACACCAGAACAGAGAGGGGAGAGAAACCTAACCCAAAAAGTGGAATCAAGAACCTAAAGTTGAATATACGGTAAGGGCCAAAAATTAAAAGCAGAAATTAAAATAAAATCATAACCAAAAACAGGGCTCGTTTTGGGTAGGAGCTCACAGGACCGGAGCTCTGAAATTTTATTGTGCTCTTTCTTTCATACAACGCCCCCCCCCCCAAAAAAAAACAACCTTCCTTCTGGGCTCTATTGTTCAAAACCCCCTGTGAGAATTTTGCTGAACTCTAAGATACGGTAAACTTTCTAATATTTCCCCCCACAAAAAAATAGGAAAATAACCAAAACTTATCAAGCAGACAGGTGGAAATCGTTCTCATGCCACTGTGGTCACATAGGAGAAAGGAATTTTAAAAGTATGATGGAAGAGGAAAAGAATTTTAAAAGTATGACGCTTCTATTTCAAGAAGCATTTGACGGTAGATGCTGAGCTGATCTAATTGAGTCCGCCTTCCGGTGATGTCAGGGCTGTGGGGCGGGTGCAAATGAGTTGTGCTAATGAGCTCCGGCACCTCTTTTCCTACAAAATGATCAAAAATACACGCGTTTATTACAGAAAGTTAAAAGCCTTTAGGGGGTCTCCTTACTTAGTAAAATGATATAACAGCAATGGGAAACGGCTTGACCTGACGCGTTTCAGCCTAAAATTGTCTTCTTCTGAGGTCAAATAAATATATACACATACAGGCTCATATTGCAAAATGCAATAAATCAGTGCTGGACTAAAAAAAAGAGAATAGTTTAATAAAGTGACAAAGGCTAAGCTACATGATTGAAGCCTCTTACAATATAGCCTTATTGTCAAGTCTGGCTATAACTCTGGCTCAGTCAAGGAGCATTCTGGGTAGAACCAAAGTATAACCAAATGCTGCTAGCTCACACTCTCCCTACCCCCCCCCCCTTCCCTGTAGAGGGTAGCTTTGCTTTGAAATGGAAATATGTGAAAGTCTTATCTGTACCTTCTCAGGCCTGGCTCACAGAAGGGAGTCAGGAGCCCACTACGATCAAGGCCATGCAAGCCTGAGAACAAATTGGTAACATCAATGTGTGAATGTTCCCTGCATAGTCCCCCCGCCCCTAGGAATCCCTTTGAAGTATCCCTTATATGCAATGTATCTACAGTATGCTCTTTAGTCTTTTCAATGCTTGCCTTAGACCTCAAGTAACAGTATCAATAAACTAGTTTCTGTGTATCAACGACTCGTTATTGAATCTGCCGACTTGACACTTATGTTCTGGTAAAGGACAGGGGTGTCGAACTGATTTGTTATGAGGGCCGGATCTGACATAAATGAGACCTTGTCAGGTTGGGCCATGTTGGGCCGGGCCATGTGTGTACCTATTTAAGATTAGGTAGCAGAGATTAAAAGTTTATAAAGGACACAGGCAAACACAATTAAAGGTTTCATTTTTAAAAACAAAAAACTTAAAATAAAACATGCTTAAAACATTAGCACTTGTTGGTCTTAAAGGTGTTTTCTTCATATTTTTCCCATGGGATCCAGGGAACCGGGCAAAGGAAGCTCTGGCTCTTTCCTTCCTTCCCCAGGAGACCAGGAGGGGGAGGAGCCTCAGCAAATAGAAGGAAGAGAGGCTTGGCTCAGTAGCTCTGCTGTGTGATTGAGAGAGCCTGCCAAAGCAAGCTCTCCCTCCCCCCTTCCTCCCCAAGGGAGGAGCCTCAGCCAATGGAGAGAAAAAAAGAGGTTTTGCTTTGTAGCAATTAGGCTTCCCAATCCCCAGGTCCAAGCGGGAGAGCCCCTGTTTTTACAGGCTTCCACCCGCCCCCAGCCAGCTGGCAGTGGGGGAAGCCCCGCCCCCACAGTCACCACGAAGTTTTAGAGCTCCTGCAGGTTTAGAAACCTGCAAACAGGTCTGTGTGTCTTTAAGGCTGAGCAGGAAGCAGGAAACAGGAAGGACTTCATGGGAAAGGGTCATTAACAGTTTCATAGGAGAATGGCTGGAGGGGGTGGGGGGGTAGGCTCCCTCTGGGTGTCCTGCCCCCCCCCCAGGGAAAGTGCATGTGCAATACATCGCCTCTCCTTTCCCGGTGTAGTGAACGCTTCGTGGTCACTGTCTGGCTATGCCTGGCAGATGGTCATTGCAATAGCCTCTCCTACATTACTGCTTCCATGGCAACACCTTCTCGCTGGTCCCCCCCGTTTTCACAGAGTTTGCCACATTATGGTGCGACCGAATGTCCGGCGGTATAACCGGATGGGCAGGCTGGGCTCACCAACCTCGCCAGCCAAGAGAAGGAAAACTCTAACATCAAACCCGGGCAGACAGAGCTCGTTAATGTAACATCTACCACCTGGAGGACTCGCTGCCGGCGTCCCGGCTTACTGGGCCATGGCAGATGACCCCATGGTGAAAGGGTGGAGCCAGTACTGCGCACACTGCGCTTCACCTAAAAATTCCTCTGCGCAGCCCTGAAGGGTATCCACATCCACAACCCACAACATACCAAGTCCTGCAGTGATGGGCAAGGGGCAAAACGGCAGGTGGAAGATGCCACTGGAAGCCGCAGTCCCGATCCTGCATGTAGGTGGTTCAGGGTATTGGTCGCCTGATGCTGACCCGGAGACGAAAGCATTTTTCGGCAGCACCCTGAACGACCAAGCAGCCTTATTCAGGGACAGCACTGCTTGCTCCGTATGGAGAGGGGCCTAGAAAAGGTGGCCTAAACAAAGCTCGTCTCCCCCCCCCCCCCCAGTTGGCTAGCCGCGGTCAACGGGCATCCTTACTTGTGGTCGAAAAATAACAACAAAGAAAAGGCATGCACCTGCCTCACAAAGTGTGCAAAGACTAAAGCTTGCGTGTTGGAACATCAGAACCATGCTTGACACAGTAGACAGTGGTCGCCCTGAACGACGTTCTAGTTGCCCACAAACTTCTCAGGTTGAATATCAACATAGCAGCTCTCAGTGAGGTCCGTTTCCCTGAGGAAGGTAGTCTTCAAGAACACGGTGCTGCCTATACCCTCTACTGGTTGGGTAAGTCAAAGGCTGAGAGCCGCCTTTCTAGCGTTGGCTTCATGGTCAGGAACTCCATTGCCTCTAAACTCAAAAACCTGCCAACAGGTCACTCAGATCGCATCATGTCTATGCGCCTCCCACTTCAAAACAAGCAGCATGCAACACTCTTTAGTGTGTATGCTCCAACCCTTCAAGCAGATCCTGCAGAAAAGAACAAGTTCTATGCTGATCTACGCAACCTCGTACGGAAGACCCCTACAGAGGACAAGGTGATCATCCATGGCGACTTTAATGCCAGAGTAGGTAAAGACTCGGAAGTCTGGAAAAGAGTACTTGGCAAACATGGCATTGGCAACTGCAATGATAACGGGCGCCTCCTGCTAGAATTCTGCATGGAGCATCAGCTCACCATTACCAACACTATCTTCCAGCAGAAGAACAGTCTGAAGACAACCTAGATGCACCCACGGTCCAAGCATTGGCACCTTATTGACTACATTCTGGTGCGCCAGAGAGACCTTCAAGATGTCTTACACATGCGAGTAATGCCCAGCGCAGAATGTCATACGGATCATTGTCTAGTACGCTGCAATCTCCGTCTTCACTTTAAATCTACATTCAGGAGAGGCGGTATCCCCCGGAGGAAGTTTCAGGTTGGCAGCCTTCAGTCAGCCGAAGTTAAAGCTGCCTTCCAGGCAAAACTCCAGACAAGAATTGAGGACCCCAGTTGCCTCACAGATCCTTCTCCAGAAGCACTCTGGGAACACCTAAAAACTACCATCCTGTTGACCTCTGAAGAAATCCTTGGGTTCTCCACAAGGAAGAACAAGGACTGGTTTGACGAGAACAATCAAGAGATCCAAGAATTACTGGCAAAAAAGAGATCTGCTTACCAAGCACATCTTGATCAGCCCTCCTGTCCCAGGAAAAAAGCAACCTTTCGCGCTATATGTAGCAACCTCCAGCGCAAGCTTCGAGACATTCAGAACGAGTGGTGGACCAAGCTTGCAGAGAGAACCCAGCTGTGTGATTTAAGAGGGTTCTACGAAGCCCTGAAGGCAGTATATGGCCCATCATATCAGGCTCAGAGTCCCTTGCGTAGTGCAGACGGCCAAGTGCTCCTCACAGACAAGGCATCCATACTGAACCGGTGGTCGGAGTATTTTCAGGATCTCTTCAGTGCCAATCGCGTAGTTCAAGATTCAGCAATCCACCTCACCCCACTTCAACCAGTGAAAACAGAGTTGGATGTGATCCCCCCCAGAAGAGACTGTTAAAGCCATCAAGCAACTGAAAAGTGGCAAGGCAGCGAGAGTTGATGGAATTCCACCAGAGATCTGGAAGCATGGGGGCATAGTACTACACAGTACACTTCACAAAGTACTTGTCACCTGCTGGGAACAAGGCAAACTACCACGGGACTTTCGCGATGCAATCATCATTACTCTACATAAGAACAAAGGGGGGAAGTCAGACTGCTCCAACTACCGGGGGATAACCCTGCTCTCCATCGCAGGCAAAATCCTTGCTAGAATACTCCTGAACAGACTGGTGCCCACCATTGCAGAAGAACTCCTCCCAGAGAGCCAGTGTGGCTTCAGAGCTAACAGGAGCACCACCGACATGGTATTTGTTCTCAGGCAGCTCCAAGAGAAATGCAGGGAACAGAACAAGGGTCTATATGTGACTGTTGTCGACCTTACCAAAGCTTTTGATACCGTTAGCAGGAACAGCCTGTGGCAAATCTTGGAACGTTTAGGATGTCCCCCAAGGTTCCTCAGTATGGTCATCCAGCTACATGAAGACCAGCGAGGCCAAGTCAGACACTGCAACAATCTCTCGGAGCCCTTCCCAATTGGCACAGGTGTAAAGCAAGGCTGCGTTCTCGTGCCAACTCTCTTTACGATCTTTTTTAGCATGATGCTTCAAAGAGCCGCAGTAGATTTAGATGATGACGATGGTGTCTACATCCGCTATCGCACCGATGGCAGCCTGTTCAACCTGAGGCGATTAAAGGCCCACTCCAAGACAATGGAAAAACTTATCCGAGAGCTACTGTTTGCTGATGATGCTGCACTCGTCTCCCACTCGGTATCAGCTCTGCAGCATATGACGTCCTGCTTTGCAGAGGCTGCCAAGCTATTCGGCCTAGAAGTTAGTCTGAAGAAGACAGAAGTTCTCCACCAGCCTGCACCCCAGGAAGATTATCACCCTCCCTGCATCACTGTGGGTGAATCAGTTTTGAAGACAGTCCAGCAGTTCAGCTACCTGGGGTGCATCATCTCCTCAGACGCCAAGATCGACAAGGAGATTGACAATAGGCTGGCAAAGGCAAACCGTGCATTTGGCCGACTGCATAAAAGGTGTGGAGCAACAAGCATCTGAAAAAAGGCACAAAGTTCAATGTTTACAAAGCGGTTGTGATGACAACCCTCATCTACGGCTCCGAATCGTGGGTTTTATACCGTCATCACCTGCGACTCCTTGAGCACTTTCATCAGCGCTGCCTTCGCACCATCCTCAACATCCACTGGAGTGATTTTGTGACCAACACTGAAGTCCTCAAGCGGGCTGAGGTTACAAGCATCGAGGCATTGCTGTTGAAGACGCAGCTGCGCTGGGCAGGGCATATCTCCAGGATGGAAAACCACCGCCTTCCCAAGATTGCCCTGCATGGCGAACTTTCCACCGGCCATCGAAATAGAGGGGCACCAAAGAAGAGGTACAAGGACTCCTTGAAGAAATCCCTTGGTACCTGTTGCATTAACCATCACCAGTGATCTGACCTAGCCTCAGATCGCAAAGCATGGAGGCACACCATCCACCACGCTGTCTCTTCCTTTGAGAACGCACGCATAGCTGGTCCAGAGGACAAAAGGAGATTGAGGAAGAATCGTACTGCTACAGCACCAACCCCAAATCAGACTTTTCCCTGTAGCCACTGTGGCCGGACATGCCTGTCCCGCATTGGTCTTGTCAGCCACCAGCGAGCCTGCAACAGACGTGGACTACTGCACCTTTCTTAAATCTTCATTCACGAAGTCAAGCCGAGAGAGAGAGAGAGAGAGAGGAGAATGGCCCCTCCCTTTCTTTTGCTTTCAGTTTTCAGAGCAAGTAAAGTTCTGCAGGAACAAGACCCAGTAAATATTTGTGTGTGTGAGAGAGGGAGGGGGCAGGGGATTCCCTGGTTTGGAGGGCCCCCCCCTTTAGAAAGCGTGGGAGGGGAGGGAAATGTCTACTGGGCACCCTAATATTCCTTGTGGAGAACGATTCCCATAGGGAATAATGGAGAATTGATCCACGGGTATTGGGGGCTCTGGGGGGGCTATTTTTTGAGGTAGAGGCACCAATTTTTTAGTATAGCATCTAGTGCCTCTGCCCAAAATACCCCCCAAGTTTCAAAACGATTGGACCAGGGGGTCCAATTCTATGAGCCCCCAAAGATGGTGCCCCTATCCTTCATTATTTCCTATGGAAGAAAGGCATTTAAAAAAGGCGTGCTGTCCCTTTAAATGTGATGGCCAGAACTCCCTTGGAGTTCAGTTATGCTTGTCGCACCCTTGTTCTTGGCTCCACCCCAATGTCTCCTGGCTTCGCTCCCAAAGTCCCCAGGCTCCGCCCCCAAAGTCCCCAGATATTTCTTGAATTGGACTTGGCAACCCTAGTAGCAATTGAGCAAGCCTGTCAAAGCAAGCTGTGAGGCAGAAGGGAGCAAGAGAGAGGGAGAAGGAAGCAGACGACAACCAGTTGCTCGGGGGTCCGATAAGAGCCCTCCAGGGCCTGATTCAGCCCCGGAGCCACATGTTTGAGACCCCTGACATCCATGTTGCATCACGCGTCTTTTTGTAGGCCTC
Organism: Heteronotia binoei; assembly: GCF_032191835.1. Lineage (NCBI taxonomy): Eukaryota > Metazoa > Chordata > Lepidosauria > Squamata > Gekkonidae > Heteronotia > Heteronotia binoei. The sequence continues at coordinate 60,096 of NW_026800089.1, forward strand.
ACCCAAATGGTCCAGAATTGATCAACGTCAGCCAGTGCGCCAAGAGTTATGAGAAAATCCTCTTCCCAAGCTTGTTTTTGTTCTGTCTCGCCTTAATGGCCAGATTAATGAATAACGGGCAGCTGCTTTGCATATTAGGCCACACCCCCTGATGTGGCCAATCCTTCAAGAGCTTACAAATCCCTTTGTTGCAGACTCTTGGAGGATTGGCTACATCAGCAGGGTGTGGCCTAATCGGCTAGAATTCCACCCCTGATTAATGACAATTCCTTTTAAACTACTGGTGGGATTGTGTTTAGATGATTTGGTCTGCTTCTTTGGTGCTCTGTCTGATCCTACCTTTCTTTCACATCACCTGCTTCCTCGATTCTCTCCTCCCCACCCCCCCCCCCCCACACCACCCCTTCCTGAAGCAGATCTCTGGGACCTATTAAAACGGTTTGGACAGACAGAGACGTAATTGTGACAGCTGTTTTGGAATCTGTAGTGTGGCCCAGTCTGCCCTTGTCCAAAAGTACATGTTGGAGACAGAAAGAGGAGAGAAGATAGTTTTATGGGCTGCTAATGTCTTAATGGCCTTTAAGTCTGCATTGACGGAACCTTTTTTTTCAACTGTCTTTAGTAGGCACTTGGGGACTTTGGGAAGTATCTAAAAGAACCTACGTTCATCAGGTTTTGTCTCCTCCACCTTTTCCATTTGCTGGACCATACCGGTAGTGAGATGACCAGACGTATGATAGGGCTGCCAGTCTCCAGGTTTCACCCAGAGATCCCCTGTTATCGGGTCTTTTTTTTTTCCGGTAACAGGAACTCCTTTGCACATTAGGCCACACACCCCTGATGCAGCCAATCCTCCAGGAGCTTACAGGGCTCTTAGTACAGGGCCTACTGTAAGCACCAAGAGGATTGGCTAAATTGTGAGGGTGTGCCCTAATATCCAAAGGCACTCAAGCTAGAATTCCACCCCTGAGGCCACACACCCCTGATGCAGCCCATCCTCCAGGAGCTTACAGGGCTCTTAGTACAGGGCCTACTGTAAGCTCCAAGAGGATTGGCTACATCATGAGGGTGTGGCCTAATATGCAAAGGCGCTCCTGCTAGAATTCCACCTCTGAGGCCACACACCCCTGATGCAGCCCATCCTCCAGGAGCTTACAGGGCTCTTCGTACAGGGCCTACTGTAAGCGCCAAGAGGATTGGCTACATCATGAGGGTGTGGCCTAATATGCAAAGGAGCTTCTGCTAGAATTCCACCCCTGGGCCACACACCCCTGATGCAGCCCATCCTCCAGGAGCTTACAGAGCTCTTATTCCAGGGCCTACTGTAAGCTCCAGGAGGATTGGCTGCATCAGGGGGGCGTGGCCTAATATGCAAAGGAGCTCCTGCTAGAATTCCACCCCGATGTAGCTAATCCTCCCAGAGCTTACAGGGCTCTTCGTACAGGGCCTGCTGTAAGCTCCAAGAGGATTGGCTACATCATGAGGGTGTGGCCCAATATGCAAAGGCGCTCCTGCTAGAATTCCACCCCTGAAGCCAGACACCCCTGATGGAGCCAGTCCTCCTGGAGCTTACAGTAGGCCCTGTACTAAGAGCCCATAAGCTCTCGGAGGAGTGGCTACACCAGGGGGTGTGGCCTAATATGCAAAGGAGTGCCTGCTACAAAAAAAAGCCCTGGATCCACCTAACAGTAAAAAGATCCAAACCACATCTTAACCAATTTGTCAACAAGAATATTATGCAGAACCTTATCAAAAGCCTTACGGAAATCAAGATGAAGAATGCCTACAGCATTCCCTTGATCCACTAAGGTAGTAACTTTTTCAAAAACTGGAGAACATGGCTGCTTTGGAAGGTGAACTCTATGGCATTATGACCTGCTGAGGTGCAACCCTCTCCGAGCTTTGCCAATAACAGGCATCTCATACAGTGGCCAACCAGTTCCATTGGAGGGCCAACAACAAGACATAGAGGCCGAGGCCTTCCCCTGATAAGAAGAGCCCTGCTGGATCAGAACAGTGATCCATCTATTCGAGCCTCCTGTCTCACACTGTGGCCAACCAGTTCCTCTGAAGGGCCAACAACAGGACAGAGAGGCTGAGGTTTTCATAAGAACATCGGAAGAGCCCTGCTGGATCAGAACAGGGGTCCATCTAGTCAAGCATCCTGTCTCACACAGTGGCCAACCAGTTCCTTTGAAGGGCCAACAACAGGGCAGAGAGGCTGAGGCCTTCATAAGAACATCGGAAGAGCCCTGCTGGATCAGACCAGGGGTCCATCTAGTCAAGCATCCTGTCTCACACAGTGGCCAACCAGTTCTTCTGGAGGGCCAACAACAGGGCAGAGAGGCTGAGGCCTTCATTAGAACATCAGAGGAACCCTGCTGGATCAGACCAGGGGTCCATCTAGTCCAGCATCCTGTCTCACACAGTGGCCAACCAGTTCTTCTGGAGGGCCAACAACAGGGCAGAGAGGCTGAGGCCTTCACTAGAACATCAGAAGAGCCCTGCTGGATCAGACCAGGGGTCCATCTAGTCCAGCCTCCTTTCTCACACAGTGGCCAACCAGTTCCTCTGGAGAAAGAACAACAGGACACAGAGGCCAAGGCCTTCATAAGAATATCAGAAGAGCCCTGCTGGATCAGACCAGTGGTCCTTCTAGTCCAGCATTCTGTCTCACACAGGGGCCAACCAGTTCCTCTGGAGGGCCAACAACAGGGCAGAAAGACTGAGGCCTTCATTAGAACATAAGAGGCCTGCTGGATCAGACCAGTGGTCCATCTAGTCCAGCATCCTGTCTCACACAGTGGCCAACCAGTTCTTCTGGAGGGCCAACAACAGGGCAGAGAGGCTGAGGCCTTCACTAGAATATCAGAAGAGCCCTGCTGGATCAGACCAGGGGTCCATCTAGTCCAGCATCCTGTCTCACATAGTGACCAAACAGTTCTTCTGGAGGGCCAACAACAGGGCAGAGAAACTGAGGCCTAGGGTTGCAAAGTCCAATTCAAGAAATATCTGGGACTTAGGGAGTGAAGCCAGGAGACTTTGGGGGTGGAGCCAGGAGAAAGGTTGTAACAAGCATTACTGAACTCTAAAGGGAGTTCTGCCCGTCACATTGAAAGGCACCACACACCTTTTAAATGCCTTCTCTCCACAGAAGGGCTCACAGAATGTGTCCAATCTTTTTGAAACTTGGCAGGTGTTTTGAGGAGAGGCGCCACATGCTATGCTGAATATTTAGTGCTTCTACCTCAAAACACATCCCTCCCCCAGGTTCCCAGATACCCACGGATCAATTCTCCATTATACTCTGTGGGAATTGGTCTCCATGGAGTAGCCAGCAGACATTTCCCTCCCCCATCTACTTTCTAATGACCCTGAAGCAGGGGGAGGACCTCCAAACTGGGGGATCCCCTGCCCCCACCTGGGGATTGGGAAAAACAAGAAAAACACTGCGTAACCATATGTTGCAATGTAAGCGCATGCACACTCTTTACTCAAACAATATCATAGAACAGGGGTGGCCAACGGTAGCTCTCCAGATGTTTTTTTGCCTACAACTCCCATCAGCTCCAGCCATTGGCCATGCTGTCTGGGGCTGATGGGAGTTGTAGGCAAAAAACATCTGGAGAGCTACCGTTGGCCACCCCTGTCATTGAAGAAGGCTTATAAGTCTCTTAAAGCAAAATTTCAGCCTGTTGTTGAAACTCAAAATTTCAAATGTTGTGAGGCACAAATTCTGCTGTGTCATTCTCATTCTTTTGTTGAAAGAGCAGCCAGAGGAAGTGTAAAAAAAGAAGAAGAAGAAGAAATTGGATTTATATCCCGCCCTCCACTCCGAAGAGTCTCAGAGCGGCTCACAATCTCCTTTATCTCCCTCCCCCACAACAGACACCCTGTGAGGTGGGTGGGGCTGGAGAGGGCTCTCCCAGCAGCTGCCCTTTCAAGGACAACCTCTGCCAGAGCTATGGCTGACCCAAGGCCATTCCAGCAGCTGCAAGTGGAGGAGTGGGGAATCAAACCCGGTTCTCCCAGATAAGAGTCCACACACTTAACCACTACACCAAACTGGCTCTCCGTAAACACGGAATTGAACCTAGGACTCATGTCGCCACCACTACACCTGGAGCAGTCGGGTCTACCTGACATTTGAAATTTTGAGTTTCAACAATAGACTGTATTTTTGCTTTAAGAGACTTACAGAAATTCTTCTATGATATTGTCTGAGTAAAGAGTGTGTATGCGCTCACATTGCAACATATGATTACGCAGTGTTTTTCATGTTTTTCCTAACTCCACACTGCAAGTTTCGTAATATCTTATTTCCCACCTGGGGATTGGCAACCCTGCAGTGAGGCCTTCATGAGAACATCAGAAGAGCCCTGCTGGATCAGACCAGGGAGGGTCCATCTAGTCCAGCATCCTGTCTCACACAGTGGCCAACCAGTTTCTCTGAAGGGCCAACAACAGGGCAGAGAGACTGAGGCCTTCATGAGAACATCAGAAGAGCCCTGCTGAATCAGACCAGGGAGGGTCCATCTAGGCCAGCATCCTTTCTCACACAGGGGCCAACCAGTTCCTCTGGAGGGCCAACAACAGGGCAGAGAGGCCAAGGCCTTCCTAAGAACATCAGAAGAGCCCTGCTGGATCAGACCAGTGGTCCATCTAATCCAGCATCCCGTCTCACATAGTGGCCAACCAGTTCTTCTGGAGGGCCAACAATAGGGCAGAGAGGCTGAGGCCTTCATTAGAACATCAGAGGAGCCCTGCTGGATCAGACCAGGGGTCCATCTAGTCTAGCATCCTGTCCCACACAGTGGTCTCAACCAGTTCCTCTGGAGGGCCAACAACAGGGCAGAGAGGCCGAGGCCTTCATAAGAACATCAGAAGAGCCCTGCTGGATCTGGCCAGTGGTCCATCAAGTCCAGCATCCTGTCTCACACAGTGGCCAACCAGTTACTCTGGAGGACCAACAGCAGGGCAGAGAGGCCAAGGCCTTCCACTGATGTTGCCTCCTGGCTCTGGGTTCCAGAGACTTCCTCTCCCTGAATGTGGAGGTGCCCTTCTATCACCATGGCTAGTAGTAGCCACTGATAGACCTCTTCTCTATGAATATGTCTGTAAGAAGTTGGGGACTGAAGTTTCCCGCATGGCCCAAGGACAACAGATGAGAAGGGAATAGAATGTGGGGACCATTAAAACTGGCTGAGAATCAACATGGAGGGAGGAAGGATTAGACCAAGAGTGTCAAATTCATTTGTTATGAGGGCCGGATCTGACATAAATGAAAGCTTATCGGGCCGGGCCATGTGTGTCATCAAATGTAATGCCAGGTAGCAGAGATATAAACTTTATAAAGGTGACAGACAAACACAAAGATGTTTTTAAAGCTTGAAATAAAACATGCTTAAGACGTTAGCACTCATTGGTCTTAAAAGTGCTTTCTTTGTATCTCTCCCATGAGATTCAGGGAAATGGGCAAAGGGATTTTCCTTCCTTCAGCAGGGGACCAGGAGGAGCCTCAGCCAATAGAAAGAAGAGAGGCTTGGCTCAGTAGCTCTGCTGGGTGATAGAGATAAGCTGCCCAAGCAAGCTATCCTTCCCCGTTCTCCCCAAGGGAGGAGCCTCAGCCAACGGAGAAAATAGAGGCTTTGCTCTGTAGCTCCTCTGCGATTGAGCAAGCCTGGCAAAGCAAGTTGAGATGCAGAAGGAAGCAAGAGAGAAGGAGAAGGGAGAAGACGGCATTCAGTTGCTCAGATAGGAGCCCTAGGGGACCTGATTTGGCCCCCAGGCTGATTGTTGGTCCCCCTGGGGACACAGTGGGAGATTGAAAGAAGCAGAAGTTACATTGTAATGTTTTGGCCTTATATCATGGGCACAAAGCGTTCGCATGTGAAGAGGGGGTTAGAAGTCTGCGGACGTCTTCATTATGGAGACTTCTCGACGGCCCAGGACTAACTTAATTACGCTTAATTTAACGAGTTTTAGGGGATGCTGTCCTGAGACGTTTGACTTGGAAAGAACTGCGAGACATCAAGTTAGCACAGCATATTTGATATTTGGGAAAGGAGTAAAGCAAAAACAGATGTTTCCCAGAACTCAAGTTTTGTGTCAGTCACGAGCCCATTAAGCGTTTCTGCAGTGAACGGACGCTTCCCACTAAACAGGCGCAGGGATTTGAACGAACTCATGGCATTGGCTAAGGAAGCTGCCCTCAAGAGAGCCAGTTTGGTGTAGTGGTTAAGTATGCAGACTCTTATCTGGAAGAAGCAAGTTTGATGGGAGCAGGCCTCAGATTCAGTGGGAGCTCACAGGAGCACAGCTCCTGCACCTTTCTGAGAGTTCCACCTCCTCCTTCTGAGAGTTCCACCTCCTCCTTCTGAGAGTTCCACCTCCTTGTCCATTGAATAGTTGGTGCAGCTGCATAACAATCCCTGGATGAGCTCCACCACCTATTTTTCTACAAAACGATCCCTGGATGGGAGTAAGGTTTTATTAGGAAAGGAAAGGTCCCCTGTGCGAGCACCAGTCACTTCCGACTTTAGGGTGACGTTGCTTTCACGGCGTTTTCACGGCAGACTTTTTACAGGGTGGTTTGCCCTTGCCTTCCCCAGTCATCTACACTTTCCCCCCAGCAAGCTGGGCACCCGAAGGAGGCCCGATTGAAATCAACTAGAGACAGGGCCTTCTCAATTGTAGCCCCCTGCTGGTGGAACCAACTGCCAGATGAAGTGAGGGCCTTGTGGAACCTTGTGCAGTTCCGCAAGGCCTGCAAGACTGTCCTCTTCCGGCTGGCATTCAATTGACTCGGCACCGGTACTTAAGAGAAGTGGAAGAAGGCCGTCGCCACCAGAATAGCACCAGCTCAGTATTCTGTTTTACTGTTTTAACCATTGTATATCTGTTTTATTACCAAATTTTAATACTTATTAATTTAATTGTTTGTGGGATTTTATGTTGTGAGTCGCCCTGACCCTGCTTCAGCAGGGAGGGCGGGATATAAATCAAATCAAATAAATATTAATTTTACCGACCTCAGAAGGATGGAAGGCTGAGTCAACCTCGAGCCAGCTGCCTGAAAACCCAACTTCCACCAGGGATCAAACGCAGGTCATGAGCAGAGCTTAGGACTGCAGTACTGCAGCTTTAACACCCTGCGCCACGGGGCTCTTATTACGACATTTCTAATTCAAGAAGCGTTTGAAGGTAGATGCTGAGCTGATCTAATTGAGTCCGCCTTCCGGTGATGTCAGGGGGTGTGTGGCTTATGCAAATGAGTTGTGCTAATGAGCTCTGGCACCTCTTTTTTCTACAAAATGACCCTTGATCAAAAAATATGCGGATTTATTGCAGAAAATTAAAAGCCCTGAGGGGGTCCTTCATTCGCCTCCTTACTTAGTAAAATGATGTAACTGTCAAGCATCGACGTTTCAAAATAACCAAGCTCTTGTTTTATATCAAAGACTTGTTTTATTGAAACTCCATGACTTGCTCCAAGGACTGACATCTTGGAAGTAATACTGAATACAAAGTTGCATAGTATCTTATGGACCGCTTCAAAAGGTAGGGTTACAGATAACTTCAAAAAGAATAACATAAAGATGCAAATTATGTTGAAGGTTCAAAGGCTACTCGCTATTAGCTCTTTTATGACTAAGGAATGTTAACATCTCCGTTTCTCACACATTCTCTGCTAGCTGATAAGACATGGCTGTGAGAATCTGGAGGAGAGGCATTTTACATTACTAACACAAGGTTACCCTACACATCCTGAAAGGAGAGATATTTATTATGCATTGACAGGGGAAAGAGAGAAGTGGGAGGGGGTGTGCGGAAGAGAAGGAATGTATGGATAAACCAACACTTAGAAATAGCATGCTTGACAATAACAATGGGAAACCAATTGACCTGATGCGTTTTGGTCTAAAATTGTCTTCTTCAGAGGTCAAACGAATATATACACATACAGGCTTACATTACAAAAATACAATAAATCAATGCTGGACCAAAAAGGAAGTAGTTTAATAAAGTGACAAAGGCTAAGATATGTGATTGAGACCTCTTATAATACAACCTTATATCCAGTTTGATGTGTGTGTGCGGACTCTTATCTGGGAGAACCGGGTTTGATTCCCCACTCCTCCACTTGCAGCTGCTGGAATGGCCTTGGGTCAGCAAGAGCTCTCTTATCTGGGAGAACCGGGTTTGATTCCCCACTCCTCCACTTGCAGCTGCTGGAATGGCCTTGGGTCAGCCAGAGCTCTCTTCTCTGGGAGAACCGGGTTGGATTCCCCACTCCTCCACTTGCACCTGCTGGAATGGCCTTGGGTCAGCCAGAGCTCTCTTATCTGGGAGAACCGGGTTTGATTCCCCACTCCTCCACTTGCAGCTGCTGGAATGGCCTTGGGTCAGCCAGAGCTCTCTTATCTGGGAGAACCGGGTTTGATTCCCCACTCCTCCGCTTGCTCCTGCTGGAATTGCCTTGGGTCAGCCATAGCTCTCTTATCTGGGAGAACAGGGTCTGATTCCCCACTCCTCCACTTGCAGCTGCTGGAATGGCTTTGGGTCAGCCAGAGCTCTCTTATCTGGGAGAACCGGGTTTGATTCCCCACTCCGCCTTGGGTCAGCCAGAGCTCTCTTATCTGGGAGAACTGGGTTTGATTCCCCACTCCTCCACTTGCACCTGCTGGAATGGCCTTGGGTCAGCCAGAGCTCTCTTATCTGGGAGAACCGGGTTTGATTCCCCACTCCTCCACTTGCAGCTGCTGGAATGGCCTTGGGTCAGCCATAGCTCTCTTATTTAGGAGAACCGGGTTTGATTCCCCACTCCTCCACTTGCAGCTGCTGGAATGGCCTTGGGTCAGCCAGAGCTCTCTTATCTGGGAGAACCGGTTTAGATTCCCCACTCCTCCACTTGCAGCTGCTGGAATGGCCTTGGGTCAGCCAGAGCTCTCTTATCTGGGAGAACCGGGTTTGATTCCCCACTCCTCCACTTGCTCCTGCTGGAATTGCCTTGGGTCAGCCATAGCTCTCTTATCTGCGAGAACCGGGTTTGATTCCCCACTCCTCCACTTGCAGCTGCTGGAATGGCCTTGGGTCAGCCATAGCTCTCTTATCTGGGAGAACCGGGTTTGATTCCCCACTCCTCCACTTGCAGCTGCTGGAATGGCCTTGGGTCAGCCAGAGCTCTCTTATCTGGGAGAACCGGGTTTGATTCCCCACTCCTCCACTTGCTCCTGCTGGAATTGCCTTGGGTCAGCCAGAGCTCTCTTATCTGGGAGAACCGGGTTTGATTCCCCACTCCTCCACTTGCACCTGCTGGAATGGCCTTGGGTCAGCCATAGCTCTCTTATCTGGGAGAACCGGGTTTGATTCCCCACTCCTCCACTTGCTCCTGCTGGAATTGCCTTGGGTCAGCCATAGCTCTCTTATCTGCGAGAACCGGGTTTGATTCCCCACTCCTCCACTTGCAGCTGCTGGAATGGCCTTGGGTCAGCCATGGCCTTCACAAGAGTTGTCCTTGAAAGAGCAGCTTCTGGGAGAGCTCTCTCAGCCCCGCCCGCCTCACAGGTTGTCTGTCGTGGGCGAGGAAGATATAAGAGATTGTAAACCGCTCTGAGACTCTGATTCAGAGAGAAGGGCGGGGTATAAATCTCCAGTCTTTAGGGTTGCCAATTCCCAGGTGAGGTCAGGGGATCCCCCAGTTTGGAGGCCCTCCCCCGCTTCAGGGTCATAAGAATGTGGGGAGTGGGGAGGGAAATGTCTGCTGGGCATTCCATTATTTCCCATAGGGTATAATGAAGAATTGACCTGCAGTTATCTGGTGCTGTGTGGGGGCTGTTATTTGAGGTAGAGACACCAAATTTTCAGCATAGCATCCAGTGCCTCTCCTCAAAAGACCCTCCAAGCTTCAAAAAGATTGGATTATGGGCTCCAATTCCATGAGCTCCCAAAGAAGGTGCCCTTATCCTTCCTTATTTCTAGTGGAGGGAAGGCATTTAAGAGGTGTGCTGTCCCTTTAAATGTCATGGCCAGAACTCCCTTTGGTGTTCAGTGATGCTTGTCACAACCTTGCTTCTGGCACCACCCCCAATGTCTCCTGGCTCCACCCCCAAAGTCCCCAGATATTTTTTGAATTGGACTTGGCAACCCTAGTCATCGTCGTCTTCTTTAAGATCCTCTGCTCTCTTCTTTGCTGATTTTATAGTGACGTTTCCAGAATTCTTCCCCCCCCCACAACACACACAAGTGTGATAAAGATGCCATCTCACCTTGTCAATCTAAACCAGAATCTGTCTTTTCGCCTTCACACTTCCCCCTTTTTTTTGCTCATTAAGCAACCAGTGTGATATTTCTAGTTTTGCGACTCCCCGACACCGCTTTAATAGCATTTTCGCATCCCAGAAGCCATTGTAGTAGGGCGTAAATAATTGTTTTTGTTGTGTCAGGTATTTAGACAAAATGTAGTTAGCAAATTCTGGGGAGAAAGGAAAACTGAGGGGACGGAACTGGTTTCTTTTAAAGAGTACAGCGTTTAAATATTCCCTTTTAATTATTTCGCTTGCCAGTTTGGGGAGGTTTTTAATTTTGTTTACACTGTCTGCAAAAAATGGGAGGGTCGTTGAGCTCCTTCTCAGGGCTATGGGAAGGAAAAGGCTGGAAAAAGTGTAAAACACTGCTATTAAAACAATTATCAGTAGTATCTCTGCTCCTAAGAAGCATTATCATATGTTTACATCAGGAGTCCCCAACTTTTTTGAGCCTCCAGCCACCCTTGAAATTCTGAAATAGTGTGGTAGGCACAGTTACAAAATGGCTGCCACAGGAAGTGGAGGCAGTCACAAAATGACTGCCACCACTGACCTTCTGTCACTTAGTGAAGATCCTTGTACTGTGGTGGAAGAAGAAGAGGAGGAGGAGGAGGAGGAGTTGGTTTTATGCCCCCCTCTTCACTAACTGAAGGAGTCTCAGAGTTTTGGAGTGTCTTACAATTGTCTTAAATTCCTCTCCTCACAACAGACACCCTGTGAGGTAGATGGGGCTGAGTGAGCTCTGAGAGAACTGGTCTTGAGAGAACTATGACTGACCCAAGTTCACCTAGCTGGCTGCATGTGGAGGAGTGGGGAACCAAACTCAGTACTCCATATTAGAGTCCTCCGCTCTTAACCAGTTTTGCTCACTTTGGATCCTGGAAGCAGTTTGGAGACCAACGTAGGGTTGACAATACAACTTTGGATCTGTAGTATCCCTATCAGGTTTTAGTATAGAAGAAGAAGAAGATATTGGATTTATATCCCGCCCTCCACTCCAAAGAGTCTCAGAGCGGCTCACAATCTCCTTTACCTTCCTCCCCACAACAGACACCCTGTGAGGTGGGTGGGGCTGGAGAGGGCTCTCACAGCAGCTGCCCTTTCAAGGACAACCTCTGCCAGAGCTATGGCTGACCCAAGGCCATTCCAGCAGCTGCAAGTGGAGGAGTGGGGAATCAAACCCGGTTCTCCCATATAAGAGTCCGTTAGCTGGAGGTGCCAGGGACAAGACCTTCACGTGACCATTTCTACTTGATCCTTTTGGCTGGAGGTGCCAGGGACAAGACCTTGTGCATGTGAGAAAGATGCTCTCCCACTGACCTACGGCTCCCCCCCCATGGCTCTGTTCAAGTAGAGTAGGAAGGATGAGTGGCAGCAGACAACTTCAACAGGAGCTGATTTTTAGAAACTGTAATTGGCTCTTCTTTAGCTTTTACAATTGGTTAATTATCCCTGCAGGTGCAGTCCTCTTTCATGTTTCCCAGGTCTGTAACAGACCTAGGGAACATGAAACCATCCAGGCAGTGTGTGCATTCCACAGAGCCTGCTTCCCATTGGGGAAGGCAGATTCCAAGGAGCACACACACTGCACATGGGGAGAGGGGGTGCCTAGGATCACCCTCTAGGCCAGGTGGCACCCTAGGCGGCTACCTACTTGGCCTACTCCCACGTACCGGCCATGTATATACCTTTGTCCTGTTGCCCTGTACGCTGGAAGTTTCTGAGTTAAAGTAAGTTGCCTTGCAAGTTCTGCTCCTGAGTGAGCCCCATAGAACCCCATAGAACTGGCAGAAGTTATGCCAGAACAGCAAGTAGATACACAGGTCTAAAAGTTCAGAACCAGAGATCCCCAGTTAAGAGGCTAAGAACGTAAGAGAAGCCAATGGCCCATCCAGTCCAAAACTCTGTGTCACATAAGAACATAAGAGAAGCCATGTTGGATCAGGCCAATGGCCCACCCAGTCCAACACTCTTGTGTCACATAAGAACATAAGAGAAGCCATGTTGGATCAGGCCAATGGCCCATCCATTCCAACATTCTGTGTCACATAAGAACATAAGAGAAGCCCTGTTGGATCAGGCCAGTGGCCCATCCAGTCCAACACTTTGTGTCACATAAGAACATAAAAGGAGCCATGTTGGATCAGGCTAATGGCCCATCTAGTCCAACACTCTGGTCGTTTTCGCACTCACCTTAATCAGCAGCGATGACCCTCTTCACCGCGCAGGATCTGCGCGGATTTCGCACTAATTGCCGCGGAGCACCCAGAAGAGCCGGAAAGTCCCGGAGCTTTTGCGGCACAAACGGAAACTGCCAAAAACCAGTTTCCGTTTGTGCCGCAAAAGCGCCGGGACTTTCCGGCTCTTCTGGGTGCTCCGCGGCAATTAGTGCGAAATCCGCGCAAATCCTGCGCGGTGAAGAGGGTCGTCGCTGCTGATTAAGGTGAGTGCGAAAACGACCTCTGTGTCACATAAGAACATAAGAGAAGCCATGCTGGATCAGGCCAATGGCCCATCCAGTCCAACACTCTGTGTCACATAAGAACATAAGAGAAGCCATGTTGGATCAGGCCAATGGCCCATCCAGTCCAACACTCTGTGTCACATAAGAACATAAGAGAAGCCATGTTGCATCAGGCTAATGACCCATCCAGTTTAACACTCTGTGTCACATAAGAGAAGCCATGTTGGATCAGGCTAATGGCCCATCCAGTCCAACACTCTGTCACACAGTGGCCAAAACCCAAGTGCCATCAGGAGGTCCACCAGAGGGACCAGAACACTAGAAGCCCTCCCACTGTTGCCCCCCCCCCCCAGCATCAAGAATACAGAGCATCACTTGCCTCAGTCAGAGAGTTCCATCTACACTTTGTGGCTAATAGTCACAGATAGATCTCAGTGAGAAGACCATAGATTTATACCTCGCCCTTCTCTCTGAATCAGAGTCTCAGAGCAGCTTACAAACTCCTTTACCTTCCCCCCTCACAACAGACACCCTGTGAGGTACGTGGGGCTGAGAGAGTTGTCCCAAAAGCTGCCCTTTCAAGGACATCTCTATGGCTGGCCCAAGGCCATTCCAGCAGCTGCAAGTGGAGGAGTGGGGAATCAAACCCGGTTCTCCCAGATAAGAGTCCGCACACTACACCAAACTTCCATCTGAGGCTCTGGAGAACAACTGTCACCTGCAAGGTTGGATGCAGGTACCTTTTCCACCCAATCTTCTGCTTCCTTCCTGGTTGGATCTGACCCACAGAGTAGACAAGGCTGACCTTGCTCGGTCGAAGGAGCTTTACATGTTTCCCAGAAAGCAGTTCAGAGGAAAGAAAGGTGTTTCACGGCACTCATCTCTTTGGCACAGCTCAAAATCCTGTGGATTTTAAACAAGGATCGATTGGGCCTCAAAAGAAAAGGTGCCGGCCAAAATACAACAACTGCACAACACCAAAATGAACTTATAGCAGCCGAGTTTTTACAGTACAATCTCCTCCAGCGTGTAAATCCAGGGGAAGAAAATCAAAATGTCAAACATAGTTACTTCCGATACGAAGCTGTACAGCTTTAAGCTGCTGCATTAGCTGCTGCACCCTTCGATTAAAAGGTTGCTGAGCGTTCGGAAAACCCACTCAAAGGGCTGCCGGTGGATGAATCTTGTCTGCCGTGTGTCTGTCGTTTCATCTCTTCTCTTGCTTGTCCCTCTCGCCAGCTTTGAAAAATGTATGATTTGACTGCGGGTTGCGGAACTAGGAGGGAGAAAGCCTGTCTCCTGCTTTGGGCTTTCCTTACGCACTGATTAACAGTTTCTCAAAAAGCGTATGGACACATTCTCAAATAAATTATAGCGGAGACTGAAGATGGGGAGTTAAAAGCGCCGCGGTTTGAAGAGCCTGAATGATATCACCGTAAACCCAGAGAGCAAAGATCAAATGGGTTACGGTATCGCCAGAAACTTTTGTGCGTATTTGGGGGGGCGGGAGTGCTCGTTCTTTAGGGGAGGGGCTGCAGCTAAGTGGAAGATTCTCTGCTTTGCGTGTTAAAGTTCCCAGGTTCGATCCCTGGCATCTCCAGCTGGAAGGACCAGGTAGCAGGTGATGTGAAGGAACTTCTGCTGAGAACTTGAGAAGCTGCTGCCAGTCTGAGTAGACAATGCTGACCTTAATGACTCAAGGGTCTGATTCAGTATAAGGAAGGCAGCTTCATGTGTTCTCTTTGACTCGCATGTCTGTCCTCTCTGTCTTTGTTTCTCTGTCTCTCTCTCTCTCTGTTTCTCAGTTTCTCTGTCTCTGTCTCTCTCTCTCTCTCTCTCTCTCTGACTATCTTCAAGAAAGTCCATACAACTTTTTAGATGCATGCAATTACAAATATCTCTTGCTCATAAAGGAATATAAGAACATAAGAGAAGCCATGTTGGATCAGGCCAAGGGCCCATCCAGTCCAACACTCTGTGCCACATAAGAACATAAGAGAAGCCATGTTGAATCAGGCCAATGGCCCATCCAGTACAACACTCTGTGTCACATAAGAACATAAGAGGGCAGCCGGAATACCAGTGCTTAGTTAAATGTGTACGATTGCTTGGAAATCGTGTCAACACTGCAAAAACAAAATAAATGCAAATTACTAGATGAGGCAAGCAATGATACGTAAAGATTTCAAGCGCTGTCAGTTCTAATGCAGATTACTGCACCTTGTGGTGGCTTTTGGAGGGGTCTTTTAAAACGCATGAAAACTTCAACAATACAAGTTTGAAACGCCTGTAGAGAAATGACTGGATCAAAACTGGTTTGGAGAAAAAAAAAAACGTTGCAGCAGCAGCAGCGCCAGAACTCATCTCACTGAAACAAATGTGGATGCTTCAGACAGCGACAAGGCAAAACAGTTGTGAGAACGTTAGGTAAAAGGTGAGTTTCCAATGCAGCGATAGAGAGTCACAAACTGTCAGTGTAAAAACACCCCTTGTCGGGCTGGGCCGTGTGAATCATAAAATGTAATGACCTGGTGAAGAGGAGAAGGAGCGAAGCCTCTTTGGATTCCTGCTGGGAAGAAAGGTGAGATATAAATGATGTACATAAAATGAAATAAATTAGGGCTTTCTTTGTAGCAGGAATTCCTTTGCCTACTAGGCCACACAGCCCTGATGTAGCCGATCCTCCAGGAGCTTACAGTAGGCCCTGTGCTAAGAGCCCTGTAAGCTCTTGGAGGATTGGCTACATCAGGGTGTGTGTGGCCTAATCAGGGGTGGAATTCTAGCAGGAGCTCATTTGCATATTAGGCCACACAGCCCTGATGTAGCCAATCCTCCTGGAGCTTACAGTAGGCCCTGCACGAAGAGCCCTGTACGCTCTTTGGAGGATTGGCTACATCAGGGCTGTGCGGCCTAATCAGGGGTGGAATTCTAGTAGGAGCGCCTTTGCCTATTAGGCCACACACCCCTGATGTAGCCAATCCTCCAAGAGCTTACAGGGCTCTTTGTACAGGGCCTACTGTAAGCTCCAGGAGGATTGGCTGCATCGGGGGGGGGGGCGTGGCCTAATATGCAAAGGAGCTTCTGCTAGAATTCCATCCCTGGGCCACACAGCCCTGATGTAGCCAATCCTCCCAGAACTTACAGGGCTCTCTGTACAGGGCCTACTGTAAGCTCCGGGAGGATTGGCTGCATCAGGAGGGCATGGCCTAATATGCAAAGGAGCTTCTGCTAGAATTCCATCCCTGGGCCACACACCCCTGATGTAGCCAATCCTCCAAGACCTTACAGGGCTCTTCGTACAGGGCCTACTGTAAGCTCCAGGAGGATCAACTACATCAGGGGTGTGTGGCCTAATAGGCAAAGGAGTTCCTGCTACAAAAAAAAAAAAACACCCTGAATAAATAAAAACACGACTCTTCCTCTGGAAATATGGAGGGTTCCGTACAGGGATTCTAAATGGGAGCCCCTGATGGAGATCTGCAAATCTTCAGGAGCCTTCAAAACTTCTGAGGGACAAATAAGGGGAGCACTTGAGATTTTAACGAGACACACCCCCCCCTTCTCCCCACTTGCAAACGTTTTGGGCTGCCAGCCGAAGAGAACTGTTTTATACTCTTCACGCCGCCCTGAGGGCAAAATCCCAGATTTCCCACATCCTTTTTTTTTTTTTTTAAATTGATGCACAGAAAATAAACATCAAACATTAAAGAGTTGGCAGACGGCCATTCAGACGCAAAGGACTCATTGGATGTATGCTTGAGATTTGTGTAACACATGTACGTATCCCAAATAGGCCTGTATAAATAAACCGACTTTGTCTGGAGTGTTCTTTCTTCTCTTAATATCCAGGGATATTTTTACACGTGGCTCGGGGAACAGTCGGGGATAATGTTACATGCTCGGAGGGTAGTAACTACGGTTGCCACCTCTAGGTGGGGCCTGGAGAAAAGTTCCCACTAATCTCCCCTCCTACTGAGTGGAACAGTTCACATCTGAGGCCGAACGTAATGGCTGTAATCTTAAAATGGGCAATTTGCTGCTAAGCAAGGCTTGGAGCAGGGGTGTCAAACGTGTGGCCCAAGGGCCGGATCAGGCCCCCAGAGGGCTCCTATCAGGCCCACAAGCAACTTCCTGTCATCTGCTTCCTTCTCTCTCTTTTGCTTCCTTCTGCATCACAGCTTGCTTGCCCAGGCTTGCTCAGTCATGCAGGAGCTACAGAGCAAAGCCTCTATTTGCTCCACTGGCTCACCAGCACACGAAGCAATTTGTGTACAAAAACTCGCAATGCTCAGCCATTTCATGTTTCCCCCTGGTTCTTAGGCTCAAAGCATTGACCGCGAGAGTTCTGCAATGAATGTCAATAGATCCAAAGCAGGCTTGCAACTTACGGACACACACCTGAACAGCATACTCAAGATTGCTACAGCACAGACACTGTCTCCAGACTTTGATGCAATAATTCACAGCCAGAGGTGTCCGTTATCAGAGACTGTTAAGTAAACAAGATATTGCAAGCGTGCTAATCTTTTAAACACATTTTATTTTAAGGGCTTTTAAAAAAAAATCTTTAATTGTGTTTGTCTATATCCTTTATAAAGTTTTGATCTCTACTACCTGGCATTACCTGGAGAGTCAGTTTGGTGTGGAGAGCCAGTTTGGTGTAGTGGTTAAGTGTGCGGACTCTTATCTGGGAGAACCGGGTTTGATTCCCCACTCCTCCACTTGCAGCTGCTAGCATGGCCTTGGGTCAGCCATAGCTCTGGCAGAGGTTGTCCTTGAAAGGGCAGATGCTGTGAGAGCCCTCTCCAGCCCCACCCACTTCACAGGGTGTCTGTTGTGGGAGGAGGAAGGTAAAGGAGATTGTGAGCCGCTCTGAGACTCTTCGGAGTGGAGGGCGGGATATAAATCCAATATCTTCATCTACCTCACAGGGTGTCTGTTGTGGGGGAGGAAGGTAAAGGAGATTGTGAGCCGCTCTGAGACTCTTCGGAGTGGAGGGCGGAATATAAAGCCAATATCTTCATCTACCTCACAGGGTGTCTGTTGTGGGGGAGGAAGGTAAAGGAGATTGTGAGCCGCTCTGAGACTCTTCGGAGTGGAGGGCGGGATATAAATCCAATATCTTCATCTACCTCACAGGGTGTCTGTTGTGGGGGAGGAAGGGAAAGGAGATTGTGAGCCGCTCTGAGACTCTGTCCTTGAAAGGGCAGCTGCTGTGAAAGCCCTTTCAGCCCCACCCACCTCACAGGGTGTCTGTTGTGGCGGGAGAAGATATGGGAGACTGTAAGCCGCTCTGATTCAGAGACAAGGGCAGGGTATAAATCTGCAATTCTTCTTCTTCTTCTTCTTCTTCCATTTTATCACACATGGCCCAGCCCGACAAGGTCTCCTTTATGTCAGATGGAGCCCTCATAACAAATGAGTTTGACAGCCCCGGCTTAGAGGGAACACTGACCCTGGAGATCTTCCACTGTTCACATCTAGACAACAAAGCGCAGTTTCCCTGGAGAAAATGGCTGCTTTGGAGGGCGGACTCTGTGGCATTATAGTCCACTGAGATCTCTTCTCTCTCCAAAAGCTGCCCTCCCCCAGGGCTCCAAAAACCCTCCCCCCCCCCAAAAAAAATGTACAAGAATTTCCCAAACTGGAGTTGACAACTTTAATTGTAGTGGGCTCTTCCACTGAGCCACGATCCCTTCCCACATTTCAGAAAGAGGCTGACCAAGCACCATATAAAGATGTCCAGCTCGGCTCCTGCACTCATCTACCCAGCATGGTTTCCTTGGTGCCCAGTCAGATGTTTATCTGGTTCTAAGTTTGAGTTCAGTGGCCCCTTTAAGGCCAATGAAGTTTCTTTCCCAGCAGTGTTCCCTCTACGTAAGAACATAAGAGAAGCCATGTTGGATCAGGCCAGTGGCCCATCCAGTCCAACACTCTGTGTCACATAAGAACATAAGAGAAGCCATGTTGGATCAGGCCAGTGGCCAATCCAGTCCAACACTCTGTGTCACATAAGAACATAAGAGAAGGCATGTTGGATCAGGCCAGTGGCCCATCCAGTCGAACACTCTGTGTCACACAGTGGCCAAAAAAAACCTAGTGCCATCAGGAGGTCCACCAGCAGGGCCCTCCCCAAGCACCAAGAATACAGAGTATCACTGCCCCAGACAGAGAGTTCCAGCAATACACTGTGGCTAATAGCCACTGATGGACCTCTGCTCCATATGCTTATCCAATCTCCTCTTTAAGCTGTCTATGCCTGTAGCCACCGCCATCTCCTGTGGCAGTGAATTCCACATGTTAATCACCCTTTGGGTGAAGAAGTACTTCCTTTTACCAGTTCTAACCTGACTGCTCAGCAATTTCATTGAATGTCCACGAGTTCTCATATTGTGAGAAAGGGAGAAAAGGACTTCTTTCTCTACCTTCTCTAGCTAAGCTGAGTTGGTGTGAGCTAGCTCACAGTTCTTGGCCTCCACTCACACGTTTTTATCTTTGCTGAGGAAAAATGGCCCCAGAGCAAAATAATTTATTTATTTATGTATTTATTTTTAGCTGATTTCTTGTTCGCCCTTTCCCAGGTCGGGATCAGGGTGGCTAACAACATAATAAAATAGTTAAAATCATATCATAAGGCAATTAAATTTAAAAAGTTAAAACCATTAAAATGAAATAAAATAAGGCAGCGTCAGTGTACCGATATGAACCTCCTTCACAGATTGAAACATAAGAACATAAGAGAACATAAGAACACAAGAGAAGCCATGTTGGATCAGGCCAATGGCCCATCCAGTCCAACACTCTGTGTCACATAAGAACATAAGAGAAGCCGTGTTGGATCAGGCCAATGGCCCATCCAGTCCAACTAGGGTGGCCATAATGTCTGAAGGCCAGCCAGGGACACCTTGGGGGGGGGGAAGGCAGGAGTGCGCGCGCGCGAAGCGCGCGCGTCGCCGGAAACAGGAAGTGACGTCACTTCCGGCGACGTCACTTCCGGCGACGTCATACCACCGCCGGAAACAGGAAGTGACATCACTTCCTGTGACATCATTTCCCCCGCGCCACCTGCCGGAAACGGGAAGTGACATCACTTCCTGTGACATCATTTCCCCCGCGCCACCTGCCGGAAGCAGGAAGTGACATCACTTCCTGTGACATCATTTCCCCCAAATGGCATCATTTCCCCCAAATGCCACTGCCGGAAACAGGAAGTGACTTCACAGCACTTCCTGTGACGTCCCCAAAAATCCCCCAAATATCACCGCCGGAAACAATTTTGTTCTCAAATCCTGTATATACTTCATCAGTATATGGGATAAGGCACTTTCTCAACTGTGCTGCATAATGCAGCCTATTTATTTTGTCCTGTTGGCTCTGTTGGCTCTATCTGCGCCACCTTCATCACTTTCGGGGTGTGGATCCCCCAGTGGGGTGGGCTCCCGACTCCCTCCGCCGGCTGTTTCTGATAGCCCTGCGCCCCCTCTTTCATTTGATATGTGTCCCGTGCGGGTGCCACCCTCCTGCCGGGAGATGCCGCAAAATGAGCCCCCTTGAGGCTTATGGCGGCAGGGCTCGGGGGAAGCAAGCTAGACTGCTGTTCTTTTGAGGGGTTATAGAGTGTTTCGAGCCCCTCCCTGTGGCATTGGTCCCATCGTCGTGGGACCCAGGGGGCCGGCGCAGCAGCCTGCCGAAGCAGCCTGTCACTAATAACACAGGTCGAGATGCGGAAGTGACTGACAGGCTGCTTCAGCGGGCCGCTGCGCCGGCCCCCTGGGTCCCACAACGATGGGACCGATGCCACAGGGAGGGGCTCGAAACACTTCCAGAGGCTCTGAAAGGCCTTCCCGGACCAGCGCCGGGTGCTCCGCGGCCTCCCCGCGGCCTCCGCTGGTCGCTGGGGGCCTTCCAGACACTCTGGAAGGCCCCCAGCGACCAGCGGAGGCCGCGGGGAGGCCTTCGCTGGCCGGCGCTGGTCCGGGAAGGCCTTCCAGAGGCTCTGGAAGGCCTTCCCGGACCAGCGCCGGGTGCTCCGCGGCCTCCCCGCGGCCTCCGCTGGTCGCTGGGGGCCTTCCAGACACTCTGGAAGGCCCCCAGCGACCAGCGGAGGCCGCGGGGAGGCCTTCGCTGGCCGGCGCTGGTCCGGGAAGGCCTTCCAGAGGCTCTGGAAGGCCTTCCCGGACCAGCGCCGGGTGCTCCGCGGCCTCCCCGCGGCCTCCGCTGGTCGCTGGGGGCCTTCCAGACACTCTGGAAGGCCCCCAGCGACCAGCGGAGGCCGCGGGGAGGCCTTCGCTGGCCGGCGCTGGTCCGGGAAGGCCTTCCAGAGGCTCTGGAAGGCCTTCCCGGACCAGCGCCGGGTGCTCCGCGGCCTCCCCGCGGCCTCCGCTGGTCGCTGGGGGCCTTCCAGACACTCTGGAAGGCCCCCAGCGACCAGCGGAGGCCGCGGGGAGGCCTTCGCTGGCCGGCGCTGGCCCGGGAAGGCCTTCCAGAGGCTCTGGAAGGCCTTCCCGGACCAGCGCCGGGTGCTCCGCGGCCTCCCCGCGGCCTCCGCTGGTCGCTGGGGGCCTTCCAGACACTCTGGAAGGCCCCCAGCGACCAGCGGAGGCCGCGGAGAGGCCTCCCCCACCGCTGCCGGCCCCGCGCGCGGGCGGGGAAGGCGGGGAGTGAGGGAGGGAGCGTCCCTGCGCGTGCGCAGGGGCCCTGCGCAGGCGCAGGGACGCTCCCTCCCTCACTCCCCGCCTTCCCCGCCCGCGCCCGCGGCCCACCGGCTCCTGGGCTGCCTAAACCGGGACCTTTAATGGTCCCGGTATAGGGAGCCCGGGATCCGGGATTGGGTGGCCAGATCCGGGAATGTCCCGGGAGACCGGGACGGTCTGGCCACCCTAAGTCCAACACTCTGAGTCACATAAGAACATAAGAGAAGCCATGTTGGATCAGGCCCATGGCCCATCCAGTCCAACACTCTGTGTCACATAAGAACATAAGAGAAGCCATGTTGGATCAGGCCAATGGCCCATCCAGTGCAGCACTCTGTGTCACATAAGAACATAAGAGAAGCCATGCTGGATCAGGCCAATGGCCCATCCAGTCCAACCCTCTGTGTCACATAAGAACATAAGAGAAGCCGTGTTGGATCAGGCCAATGGCCCATCCAGTCCAACCCTCTGTATCACATAAGAACATAAGAGAAGCCATGTTAGATCAGGCCAATGGCCCATCCAGTCCAACCCTCTGTATCACATAAGAACATAAGAGAATCCATGTTAGATCAGGCCAATGGCCCATCCAGTCCAGCACTCTGTGTCACATAAGAACATAAGAGAAGCCGTGTTGGATCAGGCCAATGGCCCATCCAGCCCAACCCTCTGTATCACATAAGAACATAAGAGAAGCCATGTTAGATCAGGCCAATGGCCCATCCAGTCCAACCCTCTGTATCACATAAGAACATAAGAGAAGCCATGTTAGATCAGGCCAATGGCCCATCCAGTGCAGCACTCTGTGTCACATAAGAACATAAGAGAAGCCATGTTAGATCAGGCCAATGGCCCATCCAGTGCAGCACTCTGTGTCACATAAGAACATAAGAGAAGCCATGTTAGATCAGGCCAATGGCCCATCCAGTCCAACCCTCTGTATCACATAAGAACATAAGAGAAGCCATGTTGGATCAGGCCAATGGCCCATCCAGTGCAGCACTCTGTGTCACATAAGAACATAAGAGAAGCCATGTTGGATCAGGCCAATGGCCCATCCAGTGCAGCACTCTGTGTCACATAAGAACATAAGAGAAGCCATGTTGGATCAGGCCAATGGCCCATCCAGTGCAGCACTCTGTGTCACATAAGAACATAAGAGAAGCCATGTTGGATCAGGCCAATGGCCCATCCAGTGCAGCACTCTGTGTCACATAAGAACATAAGAGAAGCCATGTTGGATCAGGCCAATGGCCCATCCAGTCCAACCCTCTGTATCACATAAGAACATAAGAGAAGCCATATTGGATCAGGCCAATGGCCCATCCAGTCCAACGCTCTGTGTCACATAAGAACGTAAGAGAAGCCATGTTGGATCAGGCCAATGGAATAGCAGTACATCCAGTAGGGCCCACATCTCCTTGGGGAGCTAATTCCACCAGATTGGGGCCAGGACCAAAAAGACCCTGGCTCTGGTCGAGGCAAGCCGGATGTCCTCTGGGCCAGAAATGGTCAGAAGATGTTGATTGGCCGATCATAGAGGCCTCTGGGGTCGTATGGGGTCGATGCAGTAGCTCGTAACTTTAATGTCGGTAGCCCACAAAGTCGAATTTTTGCTGACAGGATTACACACAGAGGTTACTGGTTCTGGATGTAAACTTTTGTGGGCTTCTGCAGATAATCTGAGGTGTGCATGCACACAAAAGCTTCTACGCAGAATAAAACTTCGTTAGTCTCAAAGGTACCATCGGACTGAAACGGAGTTCTGCTGCCTCAGACCAACATGGCTACCAACCCGAATCCCTCTGGTTCAAGATTTATCTTAAATTCTGGGTAATACTGAGCAAATTCTCCACAACTCCTCCACCGATCTTCTTCTTTCTTTCTTTTTTTTTTTTTTAAGAGCGGGTAACAACGTAATAGAGAGAATTCTGGCACATAATGCCATTAAACCCATTCTGGTGCATAATGCCATTAATGATTTAATGGTTTATTTTCCGATGGGTGCGAGAAGGATTTATGCGATTATCTCCCATTACCAGTAATGGGAATTGAATGCATAAATCCCCTACAATGTGTTAGCAAAGGAGGCTCTTTCTCTGTGTGTGTGTGTGTGTGTCTGTGTGTTTTAATAAAAACGTTGGTTGTCGGGTCAGCTGTATTAACTCAGAAGCATTTACAATTTTCTTTAGACCCCATCTTACGTTTGACACCGCTGAGTAATCTATGGCTTGTGAAGGCAAAGTTCATTAGGAGAAGGGGGAGGGATTATAATAGAGCTGTCAGCCTGAAAACTGTAGGAACTTTCTGAGAAGAGAGGCAGGTTCCATGCTAGACTAAAGGTAGGTTGATGGTTGGCTGGGAGGGTGAGAGGTTTCACAACTTCAGGTTGGGGAATTCCTGGAGATTTGAGGGGTGGAGCCTGGAAAGCCAGTTGGGGTAGTGGTTAAGTGCACGGACTCGTACCTGGGAGAACCGCGTTGGATTCCCCACTTTTTCTCTTGCAGCTGCTGGAATGGCCTTGGGTTAGCCACAGCTCTCGCAGAGTTGTCCTTGAAAGGGCAGCTTCTGTCAGCGCTCTCTCAGCCCACCTCACAGCAAGGTAAAGGAGAATGTAAGCCGCTCTGAGACTCTGAGATTCAGAGTGATGCTCACAGGAGCGGAGCTCTGGAACCTCTAAATTTTAATCTGCTCTTTATTTCTTAAAAAGGTAAAGGTAGTGCCCTGTGCAAGCACATAGTCGTTTTCAACTCTGGGGTGATGTTGCTTTCACAACATTTTCACGACAGACTTTTTACGGCGTGGTTTGCCATTTATTTCTTACCCACCCCCACCCCCAATATTTGCTTCTGGGCTCCATTGTTCAAACCCCCTGGGAGAATGTTGCTGAACTCTAAGATTTGACAAGCTTTCTAATATTTCTCCTCAAAACATATCAAGCAGACAGACGGACAATCTTCCTCATGCCGCTGTGGCCACATCAGAGGAAGTCATTGAAAAAGTATGACGGGAGTAGGGTTTATTATGACAATTATTATTTAAGAAGCCTTTGAAGGTAGATGCTGAGCTGATAGAATTGAGTCCACCTTCCGGCGATGTCAGGGGCGGGTGGCGTATGCAAACAAGTTGCGCTAATGAGCTCCAGCACCTCTTTTTCTACGAAACAACCCCTGTCTTACTGGCATTAAAGTTGTGAGCTATTGCATCAATTAGCTTGCTCTGGGGTCATTTTTCCTAAGCTAAGTATAAAAAAGTGCAGGGGTGGCCAACGGTAGCTCTCCAGATGTTTTTTTGCCTCCAACTCCCATCAGCCCCAGCCATTGGCCGTGCTGGCTGGGGCTGATGGGAGTTGTAGGCAAAAAAACATCTGGAGAGCCACTGTTCCCCACCCCTGTGTGACTTAGACCATGAAGTGGCCAAGGGTAGCTCTCCAGATGTTTATTGCCTGCAACTCCCATCAGCCCCAGCCATTGGCCGTGCTGGCTGGGGCTGATGGGAGTTGTAGGCAAAAAAACATCTGGAGAGCCACTGTTCCCCACCCCTGTGTGACTTAGACCATGAAGTGGCCAAGGGTAGCTCTCCAGATGTTTATTGCCTGCAACTCCCATCAGCCCCAGCCATTGGCCATGCTGGCTGGGGCTGATGGGAGTTGTAGGCAAAAAAACATCTGGAGAGCTATTGTAGACCACCCCTAACATAGTGGCTTCAATGCAAGGAGGAGACACGGTTGCAGTCATCATAGCTCTCTTTATGAGTTACATCATAGTAACGGCTGAACTAGAAGACTGCTGCACTGGGCCAACTATATACACATCAAGGTTCCTGCGCTAGGACGCCATTGGATCGTCCAAACCAGCAGGGGGCCTGTGATTGGAGGAGGGCAGCAGGATTTGGATCCTACTGGCCATTGTTCCTGAGTCCCCAAGCGGAGTCCTCAAGGCTCCAATGAGCCAGGCAGGAGCACTGGGGGAGGGATGGTGGCTCAGTGGTAGAGCATCTGCTTGGGAAGCAGAAGGTCCCAGGTTCAATCCCCGGCATCTCCAAAAAAGGGTCCAGGCAAATAGGCGTGAGAAACCTCAGCTTGAGACCCTGGAGAGCCGCTGCCAGTTTGAGTAGACAATACTGACTTTGATGGACCCAGGGTCTGATTCAGTATAAGGCAGCTTCATATGTCCATATATCCAGTACTAATAACATACACATTAGTTCATATACACAACGCTAAGATAAACAGATGTAAGCCAGAGGCTAAAAACCCCCTGTTAGCTAGCTCACACTAACTCAGCTTAGAGAGAACATCACAGTAGATCAGAGTGTCAAACGCATTTGTCATGAGGGCCGGATCTGACACAAATGAGACCTTGTCGGGCCGAACCATGTTGGGCCGGGCCTTGCGTGTGCCTATTTAAGATTAGGTAGCAGAGATATAAATAATCTAAAGAACACAGGCAAACACAAATATATTTCATTTTTTTCATTTCATTTCATTTATATCCCGCCCTTCCCACCAAAGTGGCTCAGGGCGGCTCGCAACGCAAAAGTTCTAACATAGGATTAAGTTTTAAAATACATCAATTTATAACATTTAAGCACTAAACCAGTAAAAACAGTAAAACAAAGCCATTTACCAAAATACCATACTACAGCCTTCTATTCGAAATGTTCAAGTACCGATCAGTTGTATGCCAACCGGAAGAGGACTGTCTTACAGGCTCTGCGGAACTGCCCTCACCTCTTTTAAAAAAACTTAAAACATGCTTAAAACATTAGCATTCATTGGTCTTAAAGGTGCTCTCTTCTTATTTCTCCCATGGGATCCAGGGAACTGGGCAAAGGAAGCTCTGGCTCTTTCCTTCCTTCTCCAGGGGACAGGGAGGGGGAGGAACCTCAGCCAATAGAAGGAAGAGAGGCGTGGCTCAGTAGCTCTGCTATGCTATTGAGAGAGCCTGACAAAGCAAGCTCTCCCTCCCCCTCTTGCGCCCCAAGAAAGGAGCCTCAGCCAATAGAAGGAAGAGAGGCATGGCTCTGTAGCTCTGCTATGCTACTGAGAGCAAAGCAAGCTCTCCCTCCCCCACTTCTCCCCCAAGGGAGGAGCCTCAGCCAATGGATAAAATAGAGGTTTTGCTCTGTAGCTCCTGAGCGATCGAGCAAGCTTGGCAAAGCAAGCTGTTACGCATAGGGAAGCGAGAGAGAGGGAGAAGGAAGCAGACGACAGCTGGTTGCTCGGGGGCCTGATAGGAACCCTCCGGGGGCCTAATTCGGCCCCCAAACTGCACGTTTGACACCCTGAGTAGATCAAGTGCAACCTAACAGCCTAGCTCTTGATGGCGTGTTTCAATCCATGCAAGCAACCTACACACACTGGAAAACAAATTCTTCTGGGGATAAAGTCTGTGCACATATAATTCCCTCCTCCCACAAATACTCATTGAAAGCAATTAGATTTAGACCCCTGACTTACCTCTGGTGGTCTGAGAAGCCCCTGTGTTTCTGGATGGGAAGATCTCTCTTTGCTGACTTGGGGGGAGGGGAGGACCTTCTAATTTAATTCGAGCCGGCTAAGGAACAGGAGCAGTCAAAGTTTGTATTCTGATAATTAATTTTAGAACCAGGAATTTGCCTAAGCTGCAGCTTATTGCATTTCGGAGATCTGATATTAAATTAGGAAAGCAGATAATGGCATCAACTCCATATTAGGTTATTGTGCTGTTCCTTCTCGCTTGCAAGTATTCCTGCTTTCGGTTTTTGTGGATGAAGCCAACGAGGAGAAAGAGGTCTGATGACCCCCACCGACATGCAAAAGGCACAGGTACAAACCATGCTCAAGAGATTTGTGATGCCTAACTTCACTCAGGAGAGCCATTCCTATCTTGCAGGAGAGGAAGTTTAAAAACATCAAAGGCCTTTCCTGTTGAGGAAGAGGAGGAGGTGGACGAAGAGGAGAAGAAGAAGAGGAGGAGGAGGACGAGGAGGAGGAGGAAAAAGAGGACGAGGAGGATGAGGAGAAGAAGAGGAGGAGGATAAGAAGGAGGATGAGGTGAAGAAGAAGAGGAGGAGAAGAGGAGGAGGAAGAGGAGAAGAAGAGGAGGACAAGGAGGATGAGGAGAAGAAGAAGAGAGGAGGAGGAAGAGAAAGAGGAGGAAGTGGAGGAAGAGAAGAAGAAGAGGAGGAGGAGGAGGTGGAGGAGGAGGAGAAGAAAAAGAGGAGGAGCAGGACGAGAAGGACGAGCAGGAGGAGGAGGAGGAGAAGAGGAGGAGGAAAAGAAGATGAGGAGGACGAGAAGGAGGAGGAGGAGAAGAAGAAGAAGAGAGGAGGAGGAAGAGGAGGAAGTGGAGGAAGAGAAGAAGAAGAAGAGGAGGAGGAGGAGGAGAAGAGGAGGAGGAGGAGATGAAGAAGAAGAGGAGAAGGAGAGGAGGAGAAGAGGAGAAGAAGAGGAGGAGGAGAGGAGTAGATGGTGTGATCCAGCAGGGCTCTTCTGATGTTCTCATGAAGGTCTCAGACTTCCTGCCCTCTTGTTGGCTCTGCAGAGGAACTGGTTGGCCACTGTGTGAAACAGGAGGCTGAACTAGATAGACCACTGGCCTGATCCAGCAGGGCCCTACTCATGTTCTTAGGAAGGCCTCGGCTTCTATGCCCTATTGTTGGCCCTCCAGAGGAATTGGCTGGCCACTGTGTGGTACAGGATGCTGAACTAGATGGGACTACTGACTTGATCCAGCAGGGCTCATCTGATGTTCTTACGAAGGCCTCGGCCTCTCGGCCCTGTTGTTGGCCCTCCAGAGGAACTGGCTGGCCACTGTGTGAGACAGGATACTAGACTAGATGGACCTTCACTGGTCTGATGCCTTTATGCTCTTAATTTGCTGTGGTTTGTGTGATATTGCACCACATTTTGTGTCACATTCACACTCCTGCTCTGCTTCAGTTCCATTTTTTTAGATCTGATTGGATCTATTCCCCAAATCCTATTGCACTGTTGATCAAATGGACCATCCTGTCCTTTGTATCAACTTACTCTGTGTAGTCTGCCTTGAGTGTCAGCAAGACAGGCAGACTACAAATAACCAGGCCTCAGATTCAGCAGGAGCTCACAGGAGCACAGCTCGTGAACCTTTGCGACGGCCCCCCTTCTCCTCCCCACCTACCTAACTTGCCCATTGAATAGTAGGTGCAGCTGCATAACTATCCCTGGATTAGGGGAGTGGGCAGCCAGCCTGTCACAAGGGACTTTGCCACGCCCCCAGCAGCTGTCATTAACCCCTGGAGAAGCCCACGCCACCTTTTATCCACTTCTTCTGTGATTTTGAGTGGCGGGTGGCTTACTGGCCTTTTGACTGGAGGTGGGGGGCAGCCCAGGAGAGCCGCAGGCAAGCGAGGCCTGCTTGGGCTAGCTGGATCTCTAGCTAGCCCAAGCAGGCCTTGCTTGCCCGGGGCTCTCCTTTCTTGCATCACGTTGCTTTTGGTTGGGGGAGGGGAAGGGATGTTGCCTATTTCAAGACGAGGAGAGACCAGAATCTCCTACTGAGCTGCAGAAATTGAGCCTCTGGTATTCTGATATTTGGTTAATATAGCCGAGTTTTGCCCAGACATGGAAGCGTGATACTGAGAGCAGTAAATAAATCTCCGAAGAAGTGTATTGCAAAAACGGTAAACTTGAAGTCGATCCAGTTCACGTTCTGGTTGAAGCCGAACGGAGAGAAAGAACCCTAATCTAAAAAGTCACAAATGTCAAAAATGGCTAGCTGGTCTGGCATCATGTGTGCGGGAGTCTGAGGCCATTGTCCCTACTAGAGAGACCTTGAGAGGATACAGAGTGGGAGTATGAGGGCATTGGGGGGTACTACATCCCACTAAGTGTGTCTAGGTCAGAGCTAGTTTGGCGTAGTGGTTAAATGCACGGACTCTTATGTGAGAGAACCGGGTTTGATTCCCCACTCCTCCACATGAGCCTGCTGATGTGACCTCGACGCAGTCCCAAGTTCTCACAGAGCCGTTCCTCTCAAGAGCCGTTTCTGTCAGGACTCTCTCAGCCCCACCTCCCTCACAGAGGGTGTCTGTTGGGGGGAGGGGGAGGGGAGGAGATTGTAAGCAGCTCTGAGTCTCCTTCAGGTAATGAAGGGCGGGGTATAAATCCAATCTCTTCTTCTTGTTGTGTCTCACAGGCGAGACCTGCAGAGCCAGGCGTCTCCATGGAAGGTCATGTAAAGGAAAGGAGAGAACAAAGGGGGAGAGAGGAGGGGTCGGAATGCAGCTCCCAGGTTAAGACAAAGAGAGGCATCCCACTCGACTTCTATCCACACTTAGAGTGATGTATCACACCACAATGTCCACGCATGCTGAGTCACTTACTCCATCATCTAGTATAGGGGTCCCCAACTTTTTTGAGTTTATGGGTGCCATGTTGCAGACTACTGCCCTAGTAAGAATCAAACATAGAAACAACACAGGAACAAACACTGGAGTACTGTGTACAATTCTGGCCACTGCACCTAAAAATATATATATAGCATTGGAAAAAGTCTGGAAAAGTGCAACTAGAATGATTAAAGGGTTGGAACACTTTCCTTATGAAGAAAGGTTAAAATGATTGGAGCTCTTTAACTTGGAGAAACGTCGCCTGGGGGGGGGGGGGTAACATGATAGAGGTTTACAAGATTCTGCATGGGATAGAGAAGGTAGATGAAGATGTGTTTTTCTCCCTTTCTCGCAATACGAGCACTCGTGGGCATTCAATGAAATTGCTGAGCAGTCAGGTTAGAACAGATAGAAAGAAGTCCTTCTTCACCCAAAGGGTGATTAACATGTGGAATTCACTGCCACAGGAGGTGGTGGTGGCTACAAGCATAGCCAGCTACAAGAGGGGATTGGATAAACATCTGGAGCAGAGGTCTATCAGTAGCTCTTAGCCACAGCATATTGTCAGAACTCTCTATCTGGGGCAGTGATGCTCTGTATTCTTGGAACTTGGGAGGGACAACAGCGGGAGGGCTTCTTGTGTCCTGGCCCCACTGATGGACCTCCTGATGACACCTGGGTTTTTTTTGCCAATGTGTGACACAGAGGGTTGGACTGGATGGGCCATTGGCCTGATCCAACATGGCTTCTGTTCTGTTCTTCTGTGACACAGAGTGCTGGACTGGATGGGCCATTGGCCTGATCCAACATGGCTTCTCTTATGTTCTTATGTGACCCAGAGTGTTAGACTGGGTGGGCCACTGGCCTGATCCAACATGGCTTCTCTTATGTTCTTATGTGACACAGAGTGTTGGACTGGATGGGCCATTGGCCTGATC
This sequence comes from Heteronotia binoei, assembly GCF_032191835.1. Taxonomy (NCBI): domain Eukaryota; kingdom Metazoa; phylum Chordata; class Lepidosauria; order Squamata; family Gekkonidae; genus Heteronotia; species Heteronotia binoei. The sequence goes on from NW_026800089.1 coordinate 90,853, forward strand.
CAACATGGCTTCTCTTATGCTCTTATGTGACACAGAGTGTTGGACTGGATGGGCCATTGGCCTGATCCAACATGGCTTCTCTTATGTTCTTATGGGACACAGAGTGTTGGACTGGATGGGCCATTGGCCTGATCTAACATGGCTTCTCTTATGTTCTTATGTGACACAGAGTGTTGGACTGGATGGGCCATCGGCCTGATCCAACATGGCTTCTTTTATGTTCTTATGTGACACAGAGTGTTGGACTGGATGGGCCACTGGCCTGATCCAACATGGCTTCTCTTATGTTCTTATGTGACACAGAGTGTTGGACTGGATGGGCCATTGGCCTGATCCAACATGGCTTCTCTTATGCTCTTATGTGACACAGAGTGTTGGACTGGATGGGCCATTGGCCTGATCCAACATGGCTTCTCTTATGTTCTTATGGGACACAGAGTGTTGGACTGGATGGGCCATTGGCCTGATCTAACATGGCTTCTCTTGTGTTCTTATGTGACACAGAGTGTTGGACTGGATGGGCCATCGGCCTGATCCAACATGGCTTCTTTTATGTTCTTATGTGACACAGAGTGTTGGACTGGATGGGCCACTGGCCTGATCCAACATGGCTTCTCTTCTGTTCTTATGTGACCCAGAGTGTTGGACTGGATGGGCCATTGGCCTGATCCAACATGGCTTCTCTTATGTACTTATGTTCTCTTAACACCATAATCAGAGGGTTCTTTGGTCGTATGTGTTCTGAATTTAGGGCTGCCAATCTCCAGGTGGGACCTGAGAAGCTCACAGAATTGCAGTTGATCTCCAGACAAGGGCTCTTCTACTGTGAGCTCCAGGAGGATTGCCTAAATCAGGGGGTGTGGCCTAATATGCAAAGGCGCTCCTGCTACAAAAAAAGAAAAAAAGCCCTGCCTAGTTGTGACCAAGAGGTAGGAGCATCTCTCCACAAACCTTTCCCCAAACCTGACCCTTTTGCCTGACTGTAGGATATGGATTATCTGGTGGTTTCGGGGTTATTTGTCGGGATGTGGCATTGCCGGATTAATTGGTTAATGTTTTGCAGAGCTCCTACGGAAGCAACAATCGCCCTCTTTTTTATAAGAAGACGGAGACGGCCTTTGTGAATTGTCGTGTCTGAACGGGATCCGTGTCCATTATTTATCGGCTCCTGCCATTTAACAGTTCTGTTAATCATTACTCGGGGCCTTCATTTCTAAAGGAGACAGCTCCGTTTTCTGCTGCCAGATCGCAGGACGGTTTCATTTCACGAAGTCGGAGAGCTTAGGAGGATTAAAAGGGGGAGGGGAGGAAAAGATTATAGGCATTTATACGGGCAGGAAGAAGGCAAGGCAAGGCAAGGGGGAAGAAATCTTTTACAGAAGGAGAAAAAAAAACCTTTAAGAGGAGAGGCATAAACCTTTGTGCTTTGGGGCAAAAGCCAACAACTATCTAATGAGAGCCCGGGAGATACTTTGATGCTCCTGTAATTTTATGCCTTCCAGTAACTTTTCCTGAAAGTATCTTGTACAGAGCATTTTCAGGTCAAGGTACAAGAGCAGCTACACTTAAAAGCAGGGCTTTTTTTTGTAGCAGGAGCTCCTATGCATCTTAGGCCACACGCCCCTGATGTCGCCAATCCTCCAAGAGCTTACAGGGCTCTTCTTACAGGGCCTACTGCAAGCTCCAGGAGGAGTGGCTACATCAGGGGTGTGTGGCCTAATAGGCAAAGGAGCTCCTGCTAAAATTCCATCCCTGTAGCCAATCCTGCAAGAGCTTACAGATCTCTTCTTACAGGGCCTACTGCAAGCTCCAGGAGGATTGGCTACATCAGGGGTGTGTGGCCTAATAGGCAAAGGAGCTCCTGCTAGAATTCCACCCCTGTAGCCAATCCTCCAAGAGCTTATAGGGCTCTTCATACAAGGCCTACTGGAAGCTCCAGGAGTATTGACTACATCAGGGGGGTGTGGCCTAATAGGTAAAGGAGCTCCTGCTAAAATTCCACCCCTGTAACCAATCTTCCAAGAGCTGACAGGGCTCTTCATACAGGGCCTACTGCAAGCTCCAGGAGGATTGGCTACATCAGGGGTGTGTGGCTTAATAGGCAAAGGAGCTCCTGCTAGAATTCCACCCCTGTAGCCAATCCTCCAAGAGCTTATAGGGCTCTTCATACAAGGCCTACTGGAAGCTCCAGGAGTATTGACTACATCAGGGGGGTGTGGCCTAATAGGTAAAGGAGCTCCTGCTAAAATTCCACCCCTGTAGCCAATCTTCCAAGAGCTGACAGGGCTCTTCATACAGGGCCTACTGCAAGCTCCAGGAGGATTGGCTACATCAGGGGTGTGTGGCTTAATAGGCAAAAGAGTTCCTGTTACAAAAAAAGAGCCCTGATTGGACCTGTAGCTATGGGGAGGCCCCCACACCCAACCTCCTGTTGGGTGCCCCAAATTGCATGCCCCCACCCTTCGCTCCCTCCCCCCACCACCACCACACTGGGGGGTGAAAGCTGCTCCTGGAGTTGGGTGCCTCTTGAAAGGTTGGGGACACCCCTGGGTATGTGGGAGCGGCTGTTCGCGAATACCCCTCCCGTGCAATTTACATCATGGGGGGAGAGGGAAGGGGCAGCCCCGATCGCTCAGCTTTCCCACCTGTGGCACCTCAAAGGGCGGAAGCAGGGGGCGGGAGGGAAGTTTGGGTGCCCTGAGTCACGGCAGCAGGGGAAGGGAGTCAGTAGGTGCTCCCCGACTTTTTTACCCGCTCCCCCCTCCCCCACTTTTGAAATCCTGCTTTCAATCACAAGCCTTTAAGGCTCCGGCTGTTGTTCAGGATCCCACCTAGAATATCGGCAAGAGTCACGGCCTTTTTTTTTTGTAGCAGGAACTCCTTTGCCTATTAGGCCACACACCCCTGATGTAGCCAGTCCTCCTGGAGCTTCCAGTAGGCCCTGTAAGAAGAGCCCTGTAAGCTCTTGGAGGATTGGCTACAGGGGTGGAATTTTAGCAGGAGCTCCTTTGCCTATGAGGCCACACACCCGATGTAACCAGTCCTCCTGGAGTTTACAGTAGGCCCTGTACTAAGAGCCCTGTAAGCTGGGGTGGAATTTTATCAGGAGCTCCTTTGCATCTTCGGCCACCCCCCCCCTGATGTAGCCAATCCTCCTGGAGCTTCCAGTAGGCCCTGTATGAAGAGCCCTGTAAGCTCTTCGAGGATTGGCTACATGGATGGAATTTTAGCAGGAGCTCCTTTGCCTATTAGGCCACACCCCCCTGATGTAGCCAATCCTCTTGGAGCTTCCAGTAGGCCCTGTATGAAGAAGCCCTGTAAGCTCTTGGACGATTGGTTACAGGGCTTACTTTGTAGCAGGAGATCATTTGCATCTTAGGCCACACACCCCTGATATAGCCAATCCTCCTGGACTTACTGTAGGCCCTGTAAGAAGAGCCCTGTAAGCTCTTGGAGGATTGGCTACATCAGAACCAGGGGGTTTTTTGTAGCAGGAACTCCTTTGCATCTTAGGCCACTCACACCCTGATTTAGCCAGTCCTCCTGGAACTTCCAGTTGGCCCTGTATGAAGAGCCTGTAAGCTCTTGGAGGATTGGCTACATCACGGTGTGTGGCCTAATACATAAAGGAGTTCCTGCTACAAAAAAAAGGGGGGGAAAGAAAAGTAAGCCCTGTTCATTTCCGTACCTTTGTCACATCAGGGAAAGAACCAGGGCTTTCTTTGTAGCAGGAGCTCCTTTGCATATTAGGCCACACACCCCTGATGTAGCCAATCCTCCAAGAGCTTGCAGGGCTCTTCTTACAGGGCCTACTGGAAGCTCTTGGAGGATTGGCTATATCAGGGGGGTGTGGCCTAACAGGCAAAGGAGCTCCTGCTACAAAGAAAGCCCCGGGCAAGACTCCATTTTAAGCCTCACATCACCCTTTAAAAAAAAAAAACACACAACTTTCAAAACATTGGTTGCTCTCCCCCCCCCCCCCGATTAATACATTAACCTGCAAAGGTGAATCAATAACAAATACGTCCAGCGGTTATCTCTCCAACCTTCCTCTTCTGTTACCGATTGCAGAGACGACATGGGGACGCAGCCTTGATGCACCTCACCCCCAGCCGACGTGGGGCTGAAACGCACAGATGGGAAAGTCACCGGCGTGAGACAAAGTTTTATAACCTGTTTTTTTTTTTTATCAAGCCCTGTCACTCTTTGTCAGGGGAGGCTGTTATCATCCTCCGGAAAGCAGAAGCAGTGTCCTGGGCATAGTAAAGTTCATTGTTCTCAACTACACATGTCTACCTGATCCTTTAATATATATTTCTCCCCCCCCCCCCAACCACCACTCTTTTCGGTAGGAGTACAGCTTAGGCCAGGGTGGGCGGGAGGGCGGAAATCATATCGCAGGCCGATGGTAGCCTTTGAAATGAAATTAAAGCGACATTAGGAAGCCGGGAGATGCCAATCCGGTGCTCTCTGTAGCAGTTAACACAGTTATTTCATGGGAACCTAAATTCCTCAATGTCAGACTGTAATGAACGGGGCCGTTTGAGGTAGCTATGGTAGCCAAACTCAGTTCTGCATTGTTCGGAAACATCAGAGGGTCAAAGAGAGAAACTGGGGTAGGAGGGGGCAGTATCCAGTTCTCCAATGTTGAAATGTAACACCGGAATTTTTTTTCCCATGGGGGAGAAGAAAGGAAGATCCTTCAATGCCGGGGTCCTTTTGTAGAGGGACGGTGGCTCAGTGGCAGAGCATCTGCTTGGGAAGCAGAAGGTCCCAGGTTCAATCCCCGGCATCTCCAAAAAAGGGTCCAGGCAAATAGGTGTGAAAAACCTCAGCTTGAGACCCTGGTGAGCCGCTGCCAGTCTGAGAAGACAATACTGACTTTGATGGACCAAGGGTCTGATTCAGTAGAAGGCAGCTTCATATGTTTATATGTTCATAGAAAAAGAGGTGCTGGAGCTCATTGGCACGGTTCGTTTGCACGACTCATTTGCATATGCCGCACACCCCTGACATCACCGAAGGTGGACTCAATGATATCGGCTCAGCATCTGCCTTAAAATGCTTCTTGAATTCTAATTGTCAGAATAAAACCTTGCTCCCATCATGCATTTCCAACGACTTTCTCCCAGGTGGCTACAGAAGAAGAAGATGATGATGATATTGCGTTTATATCCCGCCACTCCGAATTTCAGAGTCTCCGAGGGGCTCACAATCTCCTTTGTCTTCCTCCCCCGCAACAGAGTTGGGTGGGGCTGAGAGAACTCTCACAGCCGCTGCCCTTTCAAGGACAACTCCTACAGGAGCTATGACTGACCCAAGGCCATTCCCGCAGGTGCAAATGGAGAAGTGGGGAATCAAACCTGGTTCTCCCAGATAAGAGTCCACACGCTTAACCACTACACCAAACTGGCTATACAGTGGCATGAGGAAGATTTCCATCTGGCTGCTTTATATGTTTTGGTTCTTTCCCCATTTTTTGAGGGGAAAAGTATTAGAAAGTCTGTGGAATCTTCAGCAAAATCTTCCCAGGGGGTTTGAACAATGGAGCCCAGAAGCAAGTATTGTGGGGGGGAGGTAAATAAAGAAAGAGCACAATCAAATTTAGCAGTTCCAGAGCTCTGCTCCAGTGAAAAAAGGAAAGGTCTCCTGTGCAAGCACCAGTCATTTCCGACTCTGGGGTGATGTTGCTTTCACAACGTTTTCACGGCAGACTTTTTACGGGGTGGTTTGCCATTGCCTTCCCCAGTCCTCTACGCTTTCCCCCCAGCAAGCTGGGGGCTCCTTTGACCGACCTCAGAAGGATGGAAGGCTGAGTCAACTTTGGGCCGGCTACCTGAACCAGCTTTCACTGGGATAGAACTCAGGTCGTGAGCAGAGAGTTCAGATCACAGTACTGCAGTACTGCTGCTTTACCACTCTGCGCCACGGGGCCGCTTTCTGCTCCAGTGAACTCCTGCCCAAAATGAGGCCTGATTCAATGGCAGATTATCAAGAGTAAGGGTGAGCTAACAGGGACAAAGGTTTATGTCAGGGTTCTCCACCCACAATGCTCACCAGCACTTCTCTTGGCCCCTTCTGAGCTTTTCGGAAAGTGGGTGGGCAGGATTTCTTATTGGCTGCCCTCAGGGGTGGAATTCTAGCAGGAGCTCCTTTGCATATTAGGCCACACCCCTCTGATGTAGCCGATCCTCCAAGAGCTTACAAAAAAGAGCCTTGTCAGCTCTTGGAGGATTGGCTACATCAGAGGCATGTGGCTTAATATGCAAAGGAGCTCCTGCTAGAATTCCACCCCTGGCTGCCACCATTCCTATGAAAAGGTTTTCCCCTGGAGGATCAGCAGGACTAGTAAGTATGAAGCCCGGGAGGGGAGGTTGGTAGAAAAAGCCCAAAAGGAACTCATTTGCATGTTAGGCTGCACCCCAATGTCACCATTGCTCCCCACAGGGCTTTTTTGTAGGAAAAGCCCAGCCAGAGTTCATTTGCGTATTAGGTCACACCCCCAATACCAAGTCAGCCGTAGCTGTGTTCCGGTGCATTCCTGCTCAAAATAAGCCCCGATGAAGCCTTTCCCTGGTCAGCGTGTGGCTCCATTTCCCTTTCAGCCTTTCCTGCTTCCCATGAGGTGGGAGGTCTTAGAATCATAGAGTTGGAAGGGACCTCCAGGCTCATCTAGTCCAACCCCCTGCACAATGCAGGAAACTCACAAACACCTCCCCCTAAGTTCATAGGATCCTTATCGTCGTCAGATGGCCATCTAACCTCTGTTGAAAAACCTCCAAGGAAGGAGAGCCCACCACCTCCCAAGGAAGCCTGTTCCACTGAAGAACCGCTCTAACAGTCAGGAAGTTCTTCCTAATGTTGAGCTGGAAACTCTTTTGATTTAATTTCAACCCCTTGGTTTTGGTCCTTCCTTCTGAGGCCACAGAAAACAATTCCACCCCATCCTCTCTATGACAGCCCTTCAAGTACTTGAAGATAGTGATCCTATCACCTCTCAGCCGCATCCTCTCCAGGCTAAACATCCCCAGCTCCTTCAACCTTTCTTCGTAAGACTTGGTCCCCAGATCCTTCACCATCTTCGTCGCTCACCTCTGGACCCATTCTTCTATTCATCTCCATCTCCCAAAACAGCCATCTTGGACTGGTGTTTGCCACACACTCTTAAAATTCCAAATGCACTCTCTGACTCAAATGATTGGGGATCCCTGATGCACATGGCATGCGTTTCATGGAAGGGTGCGAACCATTTGCTCTTACGAACCTTGCAGACCGGTTGTGTTTTCTTTTCTCTCCTCCATCCTCTCTCTTTTCGGAATTCCTTCTTCCAAACGCAACACTGCTAACCCTTCTTCATGGCAAAGCGAGTGCCGAATGTGTGATCACAGCTTCCAAAAGAATTCGGAATGGTCTGTAGGGTTTGTTGACTAGGAGACTATGCAGAGCTGAAATGTATTTAACATGCAGCTGGCCTGTAATGTCTCCCTCCCAAAACATCTGGAAATAAGCATCAGGGGGCTCAGAGTATGCTCAGAGCTTTAGAGCTCCTGGCTTCCAACATGGATGCAAATTTTCCCCTGAACACTTGACCCGAAAATATATGAACATATGAAGCGACCTTCTATTGAATAAGACCCTCGATCCATCAAAGTCAGTCTTGTCTACTCAGACTGGTAGTGGCTCTCCAGGGGCTCAAGCTGAGGTTTTTCACGCCTACTTGCTTGGACCCTTTTTAGTTGGAGATGCCGGGGATTGAACCTGGGACCTTTTGCTTACCAAGCAGATGCTCTTCCACTGAGCCACCGTCCCTTCCTAAAGTCAGTATTGTCTACTCAGACTGGCAGTGGCTCTACAGGGTCTCAAGCTGAGGTTTTTCACGTCTACTTGCTTCGACCCTTTTTAGTTGGAGATGCCGGGGATTGAACCTGGGACCTTCTGCTTACCAAGCAGATGCTCTGCCACTGAGCCACCTTCCCTCCCTGAGTATTTTGATTGTCAGGACCCATATCATCCAGATCATTTTGCGACATACCTCTAAACTAAAAACTTGCCTAGCAGCCTAAACAACAACAACAGCAACAAAAAGACATGATCCTGCCCCAAAAGGAAGGAAGGAGGATAGTAGTTTAAAACGTCAGCAAAAAATTGAACAGTGAGCAAACGTCCCTATGAAGAAAGCTTAAAACGCTTGGGGCTCCTTAGCTTGGAGAAATGTCGACTGAGGAGTGACACGATCAAGGTTTACAAGGTTATGCATGAGATGGAGAGGGTAGAGAGAGAAGGACTTTTCTCCCTTTCTCACGATATGAGAACTCATGGGCATTCAATGAAATTGCTGAGCAGTCGGGTTAGAACGGATAAAAAGAAGTCCTTCACCCAAAGGATGATTAAGATGTGGAATTCACTGCCACAGGAGATGGTGGCGGCTAAAAGCATAGCCAGCTTCAAGAGGGGAATGGATAAGCACATGGAGCAAAGGTCCATCTGTGGCTATTAGCCATAGCATATTGTTGGGACTCTCTCTAGGGCAGAGATGCTCTGTATTCTTGGTGCTTGGGGCGGGGGCACAATGTGAGGACTTCTAGAGTCCTGCCCCCAGATGCACCCCTCCTGATGACACCTGGGTTTTTTTGCCACTGTGACACAGAGTATTGGACTGGATGGACCATTGGTCTGATCCAACATGGCTTCTCTTATGTTCCCTTAGTCACAAAATATAGGTGGAACACTCTGTCCGGGGCACTGATGCTCTGTATTCTTGGTACTTGGGGGTGGGAGAGCAACAGTGGGATGGCTTCTAGTGTCCTGGCCCCACTGGTGGACCTCTTGATGGCACATGGGATTTGTGGCCGCTGTGTGACACAGAGTGTTGGACTGGATAGGCCACTGGCCTGATCCAACATGGCTTCTCTTATGTTTTTATATGACACAGAGTGTTGGAATGGATGAGCCATTGGCCTGATCCAACATGGCTTCTCTTATGTTCTTATGTGACACAGAGTGTTGGACTGAATGGGCCATTGGCCTGATCCAACATGGCTTCTCTTCTGTTCCTATGGGACACAGAGTGTTGAACTGGATGGGCCACTGGCCTGATCCAGCATGGCTTCTCTTATGTTGTTATGTGACTCAGAGTGTTGGACTGGATGGGCCATTGGTCTGATCCAACATGGCTTCTCTTATGTTCTTATGTGATACAGAGTGTTGGTCTGGATGGGCCATTGGCCTGATCCAACATAGCTTCTCTTATGTTCTTATGTGACACAGAGTGTTGGTCTGGATGGGCCATTGGCCTGATCCAACATGGCTTCTCTTTTGTTTTCTTCTATTCACGCCCTAATCGTGGCAAGCCTGGGCTATCCAGGTCAACTGAAGAGATCTAGAGAGGTGGTTTGCCACTTCCTGTCTCTGCTTACCTGGGTGCAGTTGAATTTAGAGAGGACGTGATGCCTGAACTTCCTTGGTGGTCGCCCATCCAAGTCCTAATCAGGGCCGACCCTGCTGAGCTTCTGAGGTCTGGGGAAACTGGCCTGAGTCAATCCAGGTCAGGGTGGCCCCAAGTTACCCGGTCAGTGCTTGTTTAAAAACCAGGGCAACAAGGTTAGCGACCCTCCCTGACAACACAAGTTCTCTATGACCTCACAGGCCCAGACCTCAGCACAAAAGAGACAGGCTGGCCAGGAGATCAGAAGGGGGAAAGGGCAGCCAGGCTAAGGAGGGCAGGATGAAGTTAAGTCCTTGCTCTCTTTTAACTTATGGAGACCCCGTAGGGCAGGGGTGGCCAAACAGTGGCTTGGGAGCCACATGTGGCTCTTTCGCACATATTGTGTGACTCTCGAAACCCATCAGCAGGCTTGGCGAAGGCGTTTGTCTCTTTAGATCACTTCTACAAGCCAAGCCCGTTGGGGCTTGGGGAATGCATTTAAAGTTAAAGTTGTTTTCTTTCCACCTCCACTCCCTCCCTCCCCATCTCTTTAACAAAGCAGGGGTTGAGTTTCACCTTTAAGACCAACCAAGTTTTATTCAGAACGTAAGCTTTCGTGTGCTCTCTAAGCACGCTTCATCAGACGAGGGGATCAGGTATAGTGGGCTGAGATACATGCAGTTTGTTGATTAAGAGGGCAAACCGGCTGGGATCACATGGGGAAACAGTGTGGCTTGGTTGGTCTTAAAGGTGCCACTTGACTTCCTGCTTTGTTCAACTGCTTCAGACCTTCCTTCCGGCTTACAAATATCTGACATTCACGTCTTGTAGCTCTCAAACATCTAATGTTTATTCTATGTGGCTCTTAACGTTAAGCAAGTTTTTTTTAAACAAAAATAATATCTTTATTAATGATTTTCAACTGCCACAATACAGTGTATTCATATGAAATCGCTTTTCCCGGTGTACAGAACATAACAATCGGTATTCAAAGTAAAAGAACGTCCAACATAATTAACAATAAGTATAAGCCTCTACTGCAAAGATTTAGGTGGAACAGAAAATTTGTTTTAGTTAAGCCTTAGCTCACTGAGTAAATGAATTGAAAAGAAAACCTATTTAAGAAAATACTAACTAAAAGTATGCCATCTGTTGATATAATAATTTACATGGTAACGCTTCATTTTTTGTAAGGTAGTCAACAATAGGAACCTTACAAAAAATGAAGGGTTGCCATGTAAATTATATCAACGGATGATTTTTTTGTAAGGTAGTCAGTGATAGGGAAAGAGCCCCGTGGCGCAGAGTGATAAAGCTGCAGTCGGAGCCCTCTGCTCAGGACCTGAGTTCGATTCCAGCGGAAGCTACTTCAGGTAACCGGCTCCAGGTTGACTCAACCTGCCATCCTTCCGAAGTCAGTCAAATGAGTCCCCAGCTTGCTGGGGGGAAAGTGTAGATGACCGAGGAAGGCAATGGCAAACCACCCTGTAAAAAGGTCTGCCGTGAAAACATTGTGAAAGCAGCGTTACCCCAGAGTCAGAAACAATGATAGGGAACCAAATAGTAATGAAAGAAGGCAGGACCAGAACCAATAGGTTGAAATTAAAGCAAAAGAGTTTGCCCCCTGGTGTAGCCAATCCTCCAAGAGCTTACAAAAAAGGGCTCTGGAAGCTCTTGGAGGATTGGCTACCTCAGGGGGTGGGGCCTAGTATGCAAAGGAGCTCCTGCTAGAATTCCACCTCTGGTTCTTGGGTGGATAAAATGGAGGATAGGGGAACAACGGAAGCTAACTTTGGGTCCCCGTCAGGGAGGAAGGGGGGAAATAAATAAAATTAAAGCCCAATGTCTTTAAGGAGGCCGCTGAAGAAGAGTTCAAGGAGAATCTTCCACTCCGGCAGGCTCGCCGACATAACAGCAGCTTTTACGACCGTCTGTATTGATTATTCAGTTTTCTATAGATGAATAAATATTGCCACTCCTTTGCAAGGCGCCCCTGCAAAGTTGGGCCGATTAGCCTGGACGGGGATATTATTCACTATTATTGCCAACTGTACGCGGTAAAATTTCAGCCAAGAAAGCGTCCTTTTGGCTTGCGGCAGATGCAAAAAATGCCCTGCATGTTTTGTGAAGCTTCTCAAGAAACAGTCATGACAGAGGCTCCGCCCAATCAACTTGCAGCCGCCGTCTTGTATATTGGTAGCCATTTCTTTCTAAAATGGACATGCCAGCTCTCCAGAGACCTCCAGAGAGCCAGTATGGTGTAGTGGTTAAGTGCGCGGACTCTTATCTGGGAGAACCAGGTTTGATTCCTCACTCCTCCACATGCACTTGCTGGAATGGCCTTGGGTCAGCCAGAGCTCTCTTATCTGGGAGAACCCGGTTTGATTCCCCACTCCTCCACTTGCAGCTGCTGGAATGGCCTTGGGTCAACCATAGCTCTCTTATCTGGGAGAACAGGGTTTGATTCCCCACTCCTCCACTTGCAGCTGCTGGAATGGCCTTGGGTCAGCCAGAGCTCTCTTATCTGGGAGAACCGGGTTTGATTCCCCACTCCTCCACTTGCACCTGCTGGAATGGCCTTGGGTCAGCCATAGCTCTCTTATCTGGGAGAACCCAGTTTGATTCCCCACTCCTCCACTTGCAGCTGCTGGAATGGCCTTGGGTCAGCCAGAGCTCTCTTATCTGGGAGAACCCGGTTTGATTCCCCACTCCTCCACTTGCAGCTGCTGGAATGGCCTTGGGTCAGCCAGAGCTCTCTTATCTGGGAGAACCAGGTTTGATTCCCCACTCCTCCACTTGCAGCTGCTGGAATGGCCTTGGGTCAGCCAGAGCTCTCTTATCTGGGAGAACCCGGTTTGATTCCCCACTCCTCCACTTGCAGCTGCTGGAATGGCCTTGGGTCAGCCATAGCTCTCTTATCTGGGAGAACCGGGTTTGATTCCCCACTCCTCCACTTGCACCTGCTGGAATGGCCTTGGGTCAGCCATAGCTCTCTTCTCTGGGAGAACCGGATTTGATTCCCCCACTCCTCCACTTGCAGCTGCTGGAATGGCCTTGGGTCAGCCATAGCTCTCGTAGGAGTTGTCCTTGAATGGGCAGCTGCCGTAAGAGCTCTCTCAGTCCCATCTACCTCACAGGGTGTCTCTAGTGGCGGGGTGGGGGGAGGTTAAGGAGATTGTGACCGCTCTGAGACTCTGAGTATAGTGCAGGATATAAATCCAATCCCATCATTATCATCTTCTTCTTCTTAATGCTAGAGCCACACAGAATAAACATCAGATGTTTAAGAGCAGCAAGGAAGGAAGGAGCAGAGATCCATCAGCGGCTATTAGCCACAGTGTGTGTGTGTGTGTGTGTGTGTATTTTGGCCACTGTGTGATACAGAGTCTTGGACTGGATGGGCCATTGGCCTGATCCAACATGGCTTCTCTTATGTTTTTATGTTCTTATGGAGGGAGGGAGGGAGGGAGGGAGGGAGGGAGGGAGGGAGGAAGGAAGGAAGGAAGGAAGGAAGGAAGGAAGGAAGGAAGGAAGGAAGGAAGGAAGGAAGGAAGGAAGGAAGGAAGGAAGGAAGGAAGGAAGGAAGGAAGGAAGGAAGGAAAATAGATGGGGAAAGAGGGAAGTGGAGGTGGAAAGAAAGCAACTTTAAATGCATTCTCCAAGCTGCTTGCTTGGCTTGGAGAAGTGATTTAAAGAGAGAAATGCCTTCAGATTTTTATTCAAGGAAGATGTTGTCTATATACAAAATTACTTCTCTTTTCCTAGTCTTAAATTATGTGCTTTTTTAAAAAAAATGTGTCAGATTTAAAAAGAAAAAATAAGGGGAGGGGAGGAAATTGCAGGTAATATTATCCAAATATTAATTTCCTTGCTACGAACAGATTTTTGATCTGGAGCAAATAGCATTTATTTCAGTGGAACTTTTGTTTCCCTGAACGGAGTTTGAGCCCCGTGGTGCCTTTAAGACCAAAAGAGTTTTATTCAAGATCTAAGCTTTCTTCAGATAGTGTGGCATTATTCTTTATGTATATAAATATATCCTATCCCACATTGCCAGCTAGAGATTCTAAAGCAGCATTCTCTGGCTTTTTGTAAGCGAGATTGTGTCTGTTTTGGTCAAAGTCCCCAGAAACAGAGAAACCCTGAAAAAAAAGAAGAAAAGTCAGACATAAAACCAGGCCTCGGATTCAGCAGGAGCTCACCGGAGCACAGCTCCTGAACCTTTCTGAGAGTTCCACCTCCTTCTTCCCACCTTGTCAATTGAATAGTAGGTGCAGCTGAATAAGAATCCCTGGATGAGCTCCACCACCTATTTTCCTACAAAACGACCCCGGCATAAAACCTTGTGTCATTTGCCAGTGAAATATTTAGTTGCCAAGTTATTTTACTAAAAAGGTAAAGGTAGTAGCCAGGCATTTCCGACTCTGGGGTGACATTTTCATGGCAGACTTTTACGGGGTGGTTTGCCATTGCCTTCCCCAGTCATCTACACTTCCTCCCCCCAGCAAGCTGGGTCCTCATTTGACCCACTTCGGAAGGATGGAAGGCTGAGTCAACCTTGAGACGACTACCTGAACCCAGCTTCCACCGGGATCGAACACAGGTCATGAGCAGAGAGCTTGGACTGCAGAACTGCAGCTTTAGCACTCTGCACCACGGGGCTCTTTTACTAATGCCTATTAAAAGAATATTCCAAGGCGCAAGTAACACCACTGAAAACTTTGGTATGCATTCAGAAAACCTCACATCCCTGTTTGCAGAAGGAGTCCCCATACATTTTCAATGGCATTTCCGAGTAAGTGGTTTGAGTATCACCCGGAGCTCAGACAAATTGGGGGGAAGGGGGTTTGGTTGGAGAGAAGAATCTTTAAAAGTCCCCATGATACACACGGTTTAATCTTTAGAACCGATTAGGAGACTATTTTCTCTTCAGCATTAATTACGCTTAATTACCTCTCTCCCCCCCCTCCTCCACCTCCCCTTTCCATAAAACCAGTTTGTCCCTTGGGTTTCAATGCACACCTTTAGCTGTCTGTCTTTCCCTGGCCTTGAGTAATCCCAGACCGACTTCGATTCGAATCCTGGTTGGGTTCTGGATTCAGATCCTTCCCCCGCCTCCATGTTCAGGTGTAGAGAAAGAACCCTTCCTCGGGTGACTTACTTTTCTCTGTGGCTTAATTACTTTTAAACTCTGCAAACAATTAGGCGCCCGTCCTTTTGAAACGAGACAGTCCAACCGGTCTGTTTTCTTGGGTTTGCAAGACCAATAGGCTAGCCGCGGGTCTACAACCTAGAAGAGGAAGACTGCAGATGTATACCCCGCCCTTCTCTCTGAATCACAGACTCAAAGCGGCTTACAGTCTCCTATATCTTCTCCCCGCACAACAGACACCCTGTGAGGTGGGTGGGGCTGAGAGGGCTCTCCCAGAAGCTGACCTTTCAAAGAAAACCTTGCCAGAGCTGTGGCTGACCCAAGGCCATTCCAGCAGCTGCAAGTGGAGGAGTGGAGAATCAAACCCAGTTCTCCCAGATGAGCGTCCGCACACTTAACCACTACACCAAACTAGGAATGTGGCTATTGGGGAGAGAGAGGGGATGTAGTAAAAATTTTTAGGGAGAGGGTTTGGTTCCGAGGAAAAGACCAGAGAAGGGTTGCCAAAAGTGTCCGCAAAAGACTGCGGAGGCCTCCTCAAGTGCTCGAAGGGAGCGAGGGGTGAGGGGTCTGAGCGTCTTCCTGGGGTGAGTTGGGAACCTCGGAGTCACCCCCGGAAAGAGGGAGGGGGCGCCAAGTTCTCAAAAGGTGCACACAATGGAAGGGTGATTCTTAGATAGGGTCGCCACCAGTGGAAAAGAGCAAAGGCCCCCCCCCCCCCCGTGCCCAGGTCAGCCTCCAAGACTCTGATCTTGGAGGTGGGGGCCAAGGGCGTGCCTTTTCCGGCCGGTCGGGCTTGCCAACCTCCAGGTCGGGTCTGGAGTTCTTCCGGAATGACAGCATCTCTCTCCAGACTAAATAGTTCCCCTGGAGAAAACGGTTGTTTTGGAGGAAACACTCCCAACTTTCCTCTGGCGCCATCCCCCACTCAAGAGTTTCCTAGTCAAGGAAGGAAGGAAGGAAGGAGGGAGGGTGGGAGGAAAGGAGGGAGGGAAAGGGAGGGAGAGAGGAAGGAAAGAAGGGAGGGAGGGAGTGATGGAGGGAGGGGAAGGAAGGAAGGGAGGAAGGGGGAAGGAAGGAAGGAAGGAAGGAAGGAAGGAAGGAAGGAAGGAAGGAAGGAAGGAAGGGAAGAAGGAAGGAAGGGAAGAAGGAAGGAAGGGAAGAAGGAAGGGAGGGAGGGTGGGGAGGGAGAGAGGAAGGAAAGAAGGGAGGGAGGGAGTGATGGAGGGAGGGAAAGGAAGGAAGGGAGGAAGGGGGAAGGAAGGAAGGAAGGAAGGAAGGAAGGAAGGAAGGAAGGAAGGAAGGAAGGAAAGAAGGGAGGGAGGGAGGATGGGAGGGAGGGAAAGGGAGGGAGGGAGAGAGGAAGGAAAGAAGGGAGGGAGGGAGTGATGGGAGGGAGGGAGGGAAGAAGGAAGGAAGGAAGGAAGGAAGGAAGGAAGGAGGGGAAGAAGGGAGGGGAAGAAGGAAAGGAGGGAGGGTGGAAGGAAAGAAGGGAGGGAAAGGGAGGGAGAGAGGAAGGAAAGAAGGGAGAAAGGGAGTGATGGAGGGAGGAAGGGAGGGAAAGGGAGGGAGGGAGGAAGGGGGAAGGAATGGAGGAAGGAAGGGCCCTTTTTTGCGGGAGGGCTGCGGGCAGGCTGGCCAGTGATGTTCTCCCAAGGCCACCGATAGGGGAGCCGCGAGTCTTGTGGCCGGTCAAGGGCGGGGAATCAGTGCCAGGCGCCGAGCTGGAGCTGCAAGACGCCCCCGCCGCCCAGCTCCGGTGTGTGGGGACTCGGCAGCCGCCCCACCTGTCCTCTCGGCGGCGCGGAGGTCTCTCCCGGCAGCCCCCCACCCCACCCCGACATCACCTGGCTGCTCCGTCCTCGCCCGGCCTGCATCCCCCCCCCAGGCAGGGGTCTTTGGGGCGGCCTCCAGGGAGTGGGGCGGGGTCAGTTGCAGGCGCGGAGCTGCCCTTTCGGCTCCCTTTTGCAGCGAGGAAGGGAGTTGAGGGAGGCGCCGCCCCAATCAGCCGCAGGATCGGCCCCAGCCAGGCGAAAGAACCCGGTGCTCCGCCGAGAAGACCGTCGCCAGCCACGGGGGCGCGGGGGGTGGGGGAGACGTGGGGCTCTCGCTTCCTTTGGTCTGCGGAGGAGGCTGGGGGTGGGCTGGGGTCGCGAGGCCCATCTTCCGCCGCCCTCCATAAGAAAGAAAGAAAGAAAGAAAGAAAGAAAGAAAGAAAGAAAGAAAGAAAGAAAGAAGAAAGAAAGAAAGAAAGAAAGAAAGAAAGAAAGAAAGAAAGAAAGAAAGAAAGAAAGAAAGAAAGAAAGAAAGAAAGAAAGAAAGAAAGAAAGAAATGTTCCCTCTATGCTTCAGAGTCCTGCGAGCAAAAATTTTACTTTATGAGCGACTGATATTAAAGTTGTGAGCCGCTGCATAAATTATTGTCGGCTGGGGCCATTTTTCCTGAGCTAGGACAAGAATGTGTGAGCTAGAGGCTAACAATCTGCGAACTTGCTCACACTAACTCAGCTAAAAGGGAGGGAGGGAGGGAAAGAAAGAAAGAAAAGAGGGAAAGAGGAAGGGAAAGCAAGAAAACCGAGCAATAAATGTGTATTTACAATCTGACTCTCTACTCCTCCCCTCTTTCTGTTTCCCTTTTGCACCCTTCAGAAGGAAGAACAGATTTCCTAAGTTGCTCTTGAGCTTTCTTTTGCTTTTTTAAAAATATCCTGGTTTTCCTACAATTAGGAAGAAGAAGGGGGGGGGGGGAAATCCAACATTTGAGAGGCGGAAGGGAGATTATTTCGATTTCTCGAGGTCGGAAAGGAGGCCAGTTCATTTGCCCTGCTTGCCTTAACATTGTTCGGGGCGGGGGGGGGGTTGTCCTAGCACCCGGGACAGCAAAAACAGAGATGGGGGGGGGGAGGAAGGGGGGGAGTCATCCCCACCCCCACCTTCTTTCCACCTCGGCCATGGGGTGGTCTCTCCCTCTCCCTCCCCCTTCCAACCACCCCCATCCCCAAGATCTGTCATCTATCACCGGCGTAGGAGGGCAGGGAAACGGTAAAGATCCCACAGATGAAAATGCAAATGAAATACAGACGAAAAGAAACATTAACGCCGCAATCAAAGATTTAATAATCGTAAATCAATCGGCATTTTTTTGTTTCCCAGCCGCAGTCCGCGCGCTTCCGAGCAAACAAAAATACCGATCTTCGGTTTATCCATTACAGACCAATCCGAAACTCCAACCAACCAGCCGGTTTCTGCAAGCGCAAACTCCGCACCCAACAGGCTTCTCTTCTCGGCAATCAGACCCGTTTGGGTTCGTTGACTGGGAGGAGAAAGAATCCGCCCCCCCCCCCGCAAAAAAAAAGACTTTAATTTTTTTTTAAAAAGCAACAGCTAAGAATTCTTTTTTTTGCAAAAGCAAAAAATCCTAGTAGCAAAAGCGCAGGCGGCGTTGAGGTGCCTCGAAGACGGGTCTGGATTTGGGGGGCGGGGTGGGGGGTGTGGGGGGGCGGTCAAGAGGACAGAGAGGCTTAAAAGCCTCGCGAGTCGCGGAGGAGCCGCCGCGCGATTCACCCGCTAGCGCCCTTCCTTCCAGACTGATTCATTGGTCGCAACTGTCAGTTTTTTCCGAAGCCCGGAGCTGGTCGGTTTCAAAGGCGGCCCTCGGCTGGATCGCTCCGCAAAAATCCTGACCGGTTCTGTCGCTCGGCAGAAATCCCTCCCCCCCCCCCTTTAGCTTATTTTCTACCCCCCTCCCCGCCCCCACACCACATTGCATATGTGGGTGTGTGTATATATATATATATATATATATGTGTGTGTGTGTGTGTATATATGTGCACATGTGTATATGTGTGTGTATATGAGTGTGTATATGAGTATGTATATATGTATATATGCGTATATATATGTGCGTATATGTGTATATGTGTGTATGTAAGTGTGTGTATATATGTGTATATGAGTATATTTGTGTATATGTGTATATAAGTGTATATGAGTGTATGTATATGTGTATATAAGTGTGTGTATATGTGTGTATATAAGTGTATATAAATGTGTGTATATATGTGTATATGCATATATGTGTGTGTGTGTATATGAGTGTATGTATATGTTTATATAAGTGTGTGTGTATGTGTGTGTATATGTGTATATAAGTGTGTATATTTATGTGTGTGTGCATATATGTGTGTGAATCTGAGTGCTGTTGAGTTGTCTCTTTATAGAATGTTTTTATTGTATTTTATTGTTTTATCCTATGTTGTACCTATGTTGTACCTGATCCCTATGGGGAGTGGGCAGAATAGAAATATACTAAAATGAAATAAAATAAAAAATGTGTGTGTGTGTGTAGATTCAAGATTCAATAACCTTTATTGGCATGATAATATATGCATATATATTTGTGTATATATTATGTGTGTGTGTATAACTGGAGGTTATATATATGTATATGCGTGTGTATCTATAAGTATATATGTGTGTGTGTATATATACACACACACACATATACATACATACATACACATATGTGTGTGTGTTTGTGTGTGTGCGTATATATGTATATGTATGTGTGTATGACATGTGTGTACGTGTATATATGTATGTATATATATGTATGTATGTGTATGTATGTGTATATATATATATATGTATATATATGTGTGTGTGTGTATATATATATATGTATATATATATGTGTGTGTGTATATATATATATATGTATATATGTGTGTGTGTATGTGTATATATATATATATATATATATATATATATATATATATATATATATATAACCGGGGGCTGTCGTAGACCCGGGGCGACCTGTGATCCAATGGAGCCGAAATCACCGCTGCCGCTCAGTCGTTTTTCCCTTGGAAGCGGGTCTCTCCCTCTCCGGGTTCATTTCAGCGGGCAGGTTTTCGGGGGGATCGGGACCCCCCAGGAGCCCAAGGAGAGCTGAATTGAGTTGCGAACGGGGGGGGGGGTTGCTTCCCCCTCTCCTCCCTAACTCCCCCCCCCTCGAAAAGCACATAAACTTTGTTAGGTCAACATGTTTAAGAAGCGCAGTTTTCGGTTTTATAGCCTTTGCAGGCGCTTGATATTCCTGCCCCAAATCCCGGAGAAATGCCAAGATTTCCAAATTGCAAATTTCACTGCGTTGCTTTTGTTTGTTTGTTTTCGACCGCTTTTTGTTCGCTCTCCCCTCCTTCCGTACAGGAACACAGGTATTCTTTTTTTTTTAAAGTGCATGAAAGCCAAGCAGGCAAGCTATTTCTTTGCCTAAAGGAAGACATTTCCCAAAAGGATCGACTTGAGGTCTCGAAATCCAAAGCGGTTCACGTCTTCCCGCTTGTCCAAATTTATTGATATTATTTTTAAAAAAGAAAGAAACCCGTACGTACAAGAGGTCCTATTTCCTCAAGCTTTTTCTCAAATGAAGTGGTGTGGGTGGGGATGGGGGGGGTGATATTTGCTTCTTCTTACCTTGCTCTGGCTAGAGAGACTTATCTCCCGGGACGGTTCACTAGGGCAAGAAATGCACCAAATTTAATAATTATACAAATAATAGGAAAAAAAAGCAAAACAAGGCTAGAACCAGTTCACACCCTTGGGGACAAGGCTAGAATCCTAGGCGAGATCTTTCTTTCTTTCTTTCTTTCTTTCTTTCTTTCTTTCTTTCTTTCTTTCTTTCTTTCTTTCTTTCTTTCTTTCTTTCTTTCTTTCTTTCTTTCTTTCTTTCTTTCTTTCTTTCTTCTCTTCCACTACTGTGCTGTCTTCCTTCCTCCTTCCTTCCTTTGTGCTGTTTTCTTTCTTTTCTTTCTTTCTTTCTTTCTTTCTTTCTTTCTTTCTTTCTTTCTTTCTTTCTTTCTTTCTTTCTTTCTTTCTTTCTTTCTTTCTTTCTTTCTTTCTTTCTTTCTTTCCCTCCCTCCCTCCTTCCTTCCTTCCTTCCTTCCTTCCTTCCTTCCTTCCTTCCTTCCTTCCTTCCTTCCTTCCTTTGTGCTATTTTCTTTCCTGCTCTCCCACCCACCCCGTGGAAGTTGTTGGGGGGGAATCGAGAATACGTGCTTCCAAACAAAACGGGTTGAGACGCAGAGACCCAAACGGCCACCCGTGTCTGTGTGTGTGTGTGTGTGTTCCACCCTAACCCATGCAACTCCCGGGTTTAGCTCTCCGGGTGAACTGGACCTCCAAACCAAAGATCTGGGTCCCCTTAAAACCTGTTCAAACGACCCCCTCCACCGCAGGCTGACAAAGTATGTGTGTGTGTGTGGGGGGGGGGGGTTCCGCTCCGCGCTGGAAGGCATCTAGGTGTGTGGGGGTGTAAATACGGCCGGTTTCGGACCGCGTCGGTCTGCAGAAAGAGACCTGGATTCGAGTCCAGCCGCCAGATAAGAGCCCCAGCTGCCAGTTTCTCCCGGATATGAGCTTGCTGGCCCTCTAAACCGGCTCCCGGACTCAAGACCTTGACCGATTTCTTCTGCTTTCTTCTGTCCCCCCCTCCTCCACACCCAGTTCTGCAGGCACCTGGCCCTGAAACGAAGCGAGCCGATCCGGATTCTGGAAGGCGCTCCGCAGCCCGCCCTGGCCCACCGGTGGGGCTGAGAAAAAAAAGGGGAGGAACTGGACACCCAGGGCTTGGGGGCAGCGCTGATCTGGTCTGGTCAATTTCCAGAGCTGTCCACTTTGTCGATTTCCCTGGAGGGCGGCAATTCATGAACATGGGGTCCGTGGAGTTGCAAACTGGGTTGCAAGGGGGGGGGGGGAGAGGGCCGTGGGGGGGGGATGACCCGGGTGATTCCCGCACTCCAAGTCTTCATGCGCCTACATCTGGCACCACCACCCCTCTTTCCACCCCTGACCCCATCATGTCGCCCTAGACCTTTAATCCTCGTTCAACCCTGTCCCCAAACGGCCATTCTACACTAGAATCAGAGAATCCAACTCTTACACTAGAACTGCAGAATCCAACTCCTACACTAGAACTGGAGAATCCAACTCCTACACTAGAATAGGAGAATCCAATTCTTACGCAAGAATCGGAGAATCCAACTCTTACACAAGAATCGGAGAATCCAACTCTTATACTAGAATCAGAGAATCTAACTCTGACGATTCTCTGCAATATTTGCGTTTGGCATTTGGAAGGAAAGAAAGACTATTTCTTCCAGAGCTTCTCCGGAGCAGGCGACATCCCTGAAGTCCCTGAAGCCGTTTGACCAGCTTTCTCTCGCCCGCCTGTTCTCAAAGCCCTTCCCAAAGATGCGTGCGTTTGTCGCCTGGTTGTTGCTTTACATTTTATTTTTTCTTTCCAAGAGAGGGGACAAAAAGCAAGCTCTGGGGTTTCTCCCTGACCCCACAAGGCAAGCCTGGCTTTCATTGATCATCTCTCTCTCTTTCTCCCTCCCCCCTTTATGAGATAATGCAATTACAAACATCAATAAGGAGCTGCAAAGGGAGTCATTATGCGGTGACAGTGATAAATGACGGAGCAAAAATAGCCTGTGCCCCCCCCCTCCTTCTAACAATCCAGGAGCCCAGGGACTTCAGGGAAACGGGAGGGGGGGGGGACTGAATGCAGTCACCAAGGAAACAGACGACATCCAAAATGGCACCAAGAAAAGGGGGGGGGGGTGGAATAAGCGGTCCTTTTTCTTTTTTTGCCTTTTGCTGGCCCTTCTATTCCTTTATTTCCCTCTCTCTCTCCCCACCCCCCACCCCCCTTTACCCGTTTTTGCCTGATTCCAACAAGAGTTAAGTTTGGACCTTGGGAAACAGCTGCCACGCAAGCTAGGCGCTCTTTCGCGCATTCGTGCCCGGGGAAAGTCCCCCCCACCGCTTAGCCCCCACCCCACCCTAGTGTTCCCTGTAAGCTGAGTTAGTGTGAGCCACACTGTATATATATGTATATACATACACACACACACACACACACACACACACACACACACACACACATATATATATATATATATATATATATATATATATATATATATATACATATATACACATACATACACATATACATACATACACATATACATATATATATACACACACACACACACACACATATATTAGTGTGAGCCAGCTCACAATTTCTTAGTGTGAGCTGGCTCACACTAGTATATATATATACTAGTGAGCTACTGCATTCATGAGTTTGTTCCACAGTGAGCTGGAGGCTAAGAAATTGTGAGCTCACAAGACTCCACAGCGAGGAAACACTGCCTCACCCTCCCGTTCGCTACCTAAAACCCAAATCTGCCGACTGCTGAAGAGTTTATGAACTCCCCCCCCCCCCCTTTCCAGCGAGTGCTCCGGAGAAACCCAGCCGAGGCTGACTTCTCTAGGAGGTCACAATATTTTATTTCCCCCTTTCTCTCCCTCCCCTCCTTCCCCACTCGCCCCACGCGCACCTATGCGCGGCCAGAACCCAAGCCAGGCCGGCCAACCAAGCCAGCGCGCCGCGTTGAAGGGCTGGGTATTTCTGACCCGCTTTGTTCGGAGGGGCCCTTTGTGTGTGTGAGTGGGGGGGGGGAATTCCCAAAGCTTGCCCCCCCCAGCGGTGGACTGGCTAGGGTGTCAGCTTGCCCCGTGGCAAGTGGGCCTCCTTCAACATTCGGCAACATGTTAAAAATGTCGATGACCTTTTAGTAGCTTGACGATAGAAGAGCAGGTTCAGTACGACGGCTGCCATGCAACTAAAACTAACGCTGTCCTTAGGGTTGCCAGCCTCCCGGTGGGGCCTGGGGATCTCCCGCTTTTCCAACGGAATCTCCAGCTGGCAGAGGTCAGCTCCCCTGGAGAAAATGCAGCCCAAACTGACATTCTGTATCCACTGTATACTGCCAGTAACATGTACAATATATGTGCACTGTATATATATGCGCGTGTGTGTGTTTATATATCGATATACACCGCAAAAGTTTTAATTGTGCCTTTTCCCCCACTTCCGTATTTTTGAAAATTGTATTTCTTTTCTTACAAAAATGAAATGATAGCCTTCTAGTGGCGGGTGGGTCCCCAGGTCTCCTGGCAACGGATATTTTTAGGCCCAGTCCGCCACTGGCCCCCACCCCTCGGGGGCATTTGTGGGGTCCCCCCCCATCCCGGTCTTTTTTTTTTTTTTTGCAGCGTCGCCTTTTCTCAGCGCGATCCTGACGTAGCGTTCGCGCCTCTCCAACCCCGGGGGATTTCCAGTTCAGCCTAGAGGAACTCTGCTCGGCGTGTCTCTCGGAGACTGGCGGGGAAAGCTCGCTTTCCCGACCAGTTCCAAACGCCCAACTTTGGCTTCTAAGCAGCCGGCGTCCCAGGGAAAGGCTGGGGGGATCGGGGCCCCCGTGCCTCCCCGGTGGGGGGAAACCGTGCCAGGCGCTGGGCCTGGTGGGAAAAAAAGGGAAAGATCTTCCTTCGCCCTGGAACAACGACGGCAAGCCGCAAATAATATATTCTTTGCCGACGCGCAGTTTTAAGGATGGCTAAATCCTGGCGAGATTTCAGGCGACTTTGGAGGCCTGCGGAGGAGATAACTGAGCCGCGATTGCTGTGGGAACCCTGCAACGATTCCCAGGCGCCATCCTCAAACAGATATTCGTTGCCTCTGTAGCCCTGGGAGTCAGTGGGGTTGCCCGGGAGAGCGCTGGTTCGTTGGCAGGGCCGGGAAAGGCAGGGAGGAGACGGTGGGGACCGTCTTGGAAACGGATTTATACTATAGGACTGGGGCGCGGGGTTCTTGTTTTTTCGGTGCGCCGGCGCAAGCAAGTGACTTGCCTGGGTCGCCCCCCAAAAGTGCTTTTAACCACACAGAGGAACTCCAGGCTGAGAACCCAGTCTCCCTTACCCCAGAGTAAAAGGCGTTTTCTTAGGGCGCACCGATTCGCCCTTGAATCGAAGGGTAGTTTTGTTTTGATAGTCGCCTCCGAAAATGAGAAGAAAGGGGGAGAAGCAAGCCTCCAGGAAAGAAAGAAAGAAAGAAGGAAGGAAGGAAGGAAGGAAGGAAGGAAGGAAGGAAGGAAGGAAGGAAGGAAGGAAGGAAGGAAGGAAGGAAGGAAGGAAGGAAGGAAGGAAGGAAGGAAGGAAGGAAGGAAAAACTTCTTGATCTGCTTCTGCTTTTCCAAAAAGAGAAAAGAAAAAGGTGCTTTCTCTTCTTGATGCATTGCGGCGGGGAAAAGCGAAATTCTTTGGCCTTGGCTCTGAGAACAGGCATCGAGCGAAGCGAGAAGACCTCTTGCCCTTCCCGGGTTTCCGGGTCTCTTGAAAGACCCGCCGGGCTTCGGCTGCAGGGCCACCGGGCTGCAAAGAAAGACCCCACCCCCCACCCCACCCACGTAGACCCGCGCGCGCCTCCTGACACCGGGTTCCCTTCCAACCCACGTTCACACGACCCGCGGGGGATTCAAGGAAGCCGGCGAGCTCAGGCGAATCTTTTTCCACCGGGAAGAACTCCCCAGGTATTCGGACTCTGGAGGGGGGGGGGGCGCTTTGCCTCTTCCCGCCCCCTCCCAGAAAGCCAGCTCTGCTTTCCCCCCACACACCCCTTTTCCCTACGGGGACTAAGGCAAAAGGAGGCTGAAGTCGGTTGCTTATTTGTTCCTTATTCCTGAATGCAACCAAAGCCGCTAAGGAGAGTTTGCAAACCCTGAACCCCACGGGAGGTTGTCAGTAGATTATAGGGGGGGGGGGGGGTTCTGTCCCAGTGCCATCCTACACGCCCCAAGGGGGGGGGGTCGTCTTCAGGATCCCGCGCTTCTCCTGCACCCCACCGTCTCTTCTCTCTCTCGCCCCCTTTCTCCCTTCCCCTCAGGCCTTCAACTCCTTTGCAAACGAAGCCTGAAGTGCCCCCCCCCGGTCTGCAAACTCGTCTCTCGCTCCTCCCCGACGAACTAACCTACTGGTCGCCCCCCCCCCCCACTCCCGCCCCGTCAATGTTCCCTCTGAGCTGCAGCCCTGCGAGCAAAAAAAAAAAAAAAGTCGACTTCAGGGGTGAGCAAACTTGCTTCGTATCAGAGCCTCGTCTAACAAACGTCAGACGTCGGAGAGCCGCCGGACACGGAACGTCCGATGTCGAGCGAGCCGCAAGGAAGGGAGGGAAACAGACGGGGGAGAAAGAGAGGTGGAAAGAAAGCAACTTTTAACTCTGCGCGCCTTCTCCAAGCTGCCAGCCGCCTTGGCTGCGCGAAGCGGTTGAAGGGAACAAAACGCCTCCCCCAAACTGGCCCACAGGGCGGTGGCAGGTTCGAGAGCCGCACGATAGGTGTGAAAGAGCCACCGTTTGGACTGTTTGGTGAGCTGCCGGCATTCAGGTTGTGAGCTTCTGCGTCAGGGAGCGCGCTCTGGGGTGAGCTTCCTTCCTGAGCTAAGGCAAAAACGGGTGAGCTGGAGGCTAAAAAAACGGTGAGCTAGCTCACACTATAACTCAGCTTAGAGGGAACACCCAGTCCCAACAGTTTTGGCGGAGCGTTTCTGCCTTCGAAGGTCATCCCCAGTTCCGGGGGGGGGGGGGGCAGCAGGATACGCCGCCCTTCCCACAACAGGCGAAGGGGTTTGGCAAACCCTGAACGTGTGAGCGCCGGCGCTTCTGCACGAGGGAGAACTTGAACGCGGGATGGCTGGCGTCTCCTCCCGGGCTGCGGCTCTAGGGCTGGGGAAGAGGGGGGGGGGGGGGAAGCTGTCCAAATAAGGGCTAGTCTTTTTGGCCTCTCCGCCCCCCAGCCCCGCGCAGGTTTTTGAGCGAAGAGGTTTGGGGGGAAAGCTGCCAACAGGCGTCTCCGAGATTTGAACCCGGGCCCAGTCCTAAGCCGTTGCAGCTTTGCAGGCTGGGACCGACCCGTTTCGCTCTGGGGAGACCCGAGGCCCGGATGCGACAAGGGGTTAAAAGCAACTAAAAAAAAAAAATCAGGGCTCCCCGGCCTTTTGCAAACACGTGTCCTGAACTGGGCGCTCGAACGTTTCCCCCTGGAGAGCCTTTGCAAACACGAGTCTTAAACACGAGCCTTTGCAAACACGAGTCTTTCCAGCTTTTGCGAACGCGTGTCTTCCAACCGACGCATTTGCAAACGCGTGTCTTGAACTCGGCGCCTGAAGCTTCTGCAAACAAGCGCCTTGACACTTTGGGCTAAAGCTTGGGGTGGGGGGGGGTCACTGCCCACCGGCCTGAGTCACAGCCTTGCGCCCCCCTCCCACATCGCCAGCCCCCCCCCTCCCGTCCCGACACGCGGGTTTTCCGGACTCCGCTCCTTTTTTGGGAGGCCCGTTCCTTCGGTGCAATACGGTACCCTTGCTAGAGTGCCGTTCCAGAAGCTCCAGCGCGCATGCGGCGTTGTCCAAGTTTAAAAACAAAACAAAAACAAAAAAATCACAAAAGCAAAACGAGCCTCTCTTCCGAATCGGAACAGCGGCAAATAAAGTTTGGAACTGTTTTTGCAGCGGGGAGACGCGGCGGTGCGATCCGCCCGCGGGGAAGTTTGCCTGCGAGTTCGCAACGCTTGCATTCGGAGAGCGTCGCGAATCTGCAGCAGTTGCGTCTGCGGGGAGCAGTCGCGGTTGGCAAGAGTCGCGCCCTCGGAGCTCCTTCGCGTTGCGTTTGGGAGAACGCGTCGCGAATTTGCCACCGGCCGCGCGTTCCGACACCCTTGCGCTCTGCCTTTGGAGACGGTGGCGCTTGGCGCATTGGCAAGAGCGGCGGCAGTTGGCAACGCTTGGCGCCGACGCCGCTGGCCCGGTTCCAGTTAAGCACACCGAAAACCACCAGATTTCGGGGAAAGCCCTGTCGGGGAAAGGGAGACGGCGGCCTTTTCCCTACCTAGCGGGTCGTTTTCCCGACTCCCCAAAAGATGGCAGTCGAAGCTGCCGTTCGTCTTCGCGCCTCCGGCTCCGGCGGCGAAGGCAGGGAAGAAAGGAGGAGAAGCGCTGGGGCTGGGGAGAGAGGGAGAGGGGGGGGGGTGTTGGGGGTGGGGGGGGACAACTGATCTGTTGGACGACGAATCCCTCCCGAGGTTTTTAAATACAGACCAGCCAGCCCCGTTCTCGGCTCCCGGCGCGACCGCCTTTGGAGAGCTCGCCTGTGCGCGCTTGGAGAGCCGGGCTCGCTTGGAAAAGGGGGCTCACCGTGCCCTCCTCCCTGTACACATGCATGCACGCGCAGAGAGGAAATGGACATCCCTGAAGCGCCGTCGCTTTGTGCAAAGCGCAACCCGCCCCCCCCCCCCGCCGGATGGTGGAGGCCGGGAGGTCTCCCGGAATTCCTGCTCATCTCCAGGCCTACGGATGCGAGTTCCCCTGGAAGAAAACGGCTGCTTTGGAGGGTGGACTGTGCGGCATGGTATGCCCTGAAAGCCCCCCTCTCCTCCCCAGGCAACATTCCCCAAATCTCCACGGGTTTAGGGTTGCCAACTTCCAGGGGGTTGCTGAAGATCTCCCGGAATTCTAACTCATTCCCAGACTACAGACGCCACTTTCCAAGAGATAAATTGATGCTTTTGGGGGGGAGGGGGGGCTCTGTGGGATGAGACTCACCCAGGCGCCATCCCCAAACCCACCAGGCATTTCCCAAGTCAGAGACGGCAGCCCTAATCCTTTGTGAGGAGGTGTTTCTCCACGACAAGACAAAGAAATGACGCAAGATCACTTTTCTTCCCCCACCAGAAGATCAGGATGCTTCGAATAAAGGTCAAGGTAGTCCCCTGTGCAAGCACCAGTCGTTTAAGTCTCTGGGGTGACGCTGCTCTCGCAATGTTTCCCCGGCAGACTTTTTACGGGGTGGTTTGCCCTTGCCTTCCCCGATCCTCTACCCTTCCCCCCCCCCCAGCAAGCTGGGGACTCCTTTGACCGACCTCGGAGACGGATGGAAGGCGGAGTCAACCTCGAGCTGGCTATCTGAAAACCCAGCTTCCGCCGGGATCGAACTCAGGTCGTGAGCAGAGGGCTCGAGACTTGTAGTACCGCAG